>NC_142501.1:32571287-32621287 GCF_057876585.1 Rhinolophus sinicus | reverse complement strand
ACTTGCCTAATTCAAAGAAAGAGACTCGTGGGCCATAATTTGCATTATTTACTCCCCATCCTCACCCCCTTCTTGTAATTCCATTTTATTACTCATTGGAAGCATTGAAAATCTCATAATGGAGACTTACCAGATGTTGAATGTAGTGGAACATGCTCCAAGCATATGTATATATTTATGCTTGTGAATATATGCACATGGAGAAAATAAATAACTAAAAGGTTACATCCCATTCCACAGGAAAACTCTGACCAGGTGGGTGGGAGCTAATAACATTCACTAGCTCCTGAGCACTACATCCAGTGATTTGATACACATCTCTCTATGATGTGCACACACTCAACCTGAGAGCCAGGATGCAGTACAAATGAGTATTTCTCTTTAATAAAGGGATGTATCTCTATGTGTGTGTGTGTGTGTGTGTGTGTGTGTGTGTGTGTGTGTGTGTGTGCATTTACCACAGTGACGATGCTATTCTGTCCAATAACAAATATTTATTGCTAAATGAATGATCTTTATGTGAAAACTGAGAATTTAATTATTGTTGTAATTTTCCAATAATAAAGAAAACCTCCAAGTCTGTTCACAGTGTGAAGTTCTTAGATCCTAGCAAAATGCTTATGATAGAGATAGGACAGGCCTAATCTGTACTTACCTCTGCTTCAGACAGCAGCAGTGACAATCCTGCCTGGCTTGTCAAGTTTCAAGAACTCGCAATCCTTAATTTAAACACTTGAGAGATCTATGGAGCCTGCCAGTCTGGTTAATTAAGCTCTGTCTTCTTTTACCGCTCCTCTCCACCAAAATAAAATCTGGCTTAAAAAAAAAAAAAAAAAAAAAAGCCATGTAAAACTTTATCTACTGGTTAAACAAACAGGTTCTAGCCTAAGTAGAATGACCTTAGAAGACTTAAGCAGAATAGTTCTTGCTATTAAAGGAACATAGGTTAAAATCTTCACTTGGAAGTGCCGTATATAGGTCGCCCTTCCTATGCTTAGCATTCTACTTTCAGAACTTATTAAAGTAAACATTGGTAATCAAGAGCAAGAAATAATACCAAAAAATGGTATGTATATCAGTTTATAGGCCAGTATTTACTTTTTAACATAGATGTATTTCATTTAGGAGTATGTGATGCTTCAAAGTTGATGGCATCAATTCTTTCTCAATCCCAAGAACTGGGTTTCTAACAATCTTTCAGTGGGACAATTTGTGAATGAGGAACTTAATACCCTATGGGAAAAATAGAGTTAGAAGATTAAAGATCTCAAATATACCTATGAAAGTCTATAAATGTTTAAATTACAAACGAAAGTTTATATTCACTAATATAGCACAGTCAAGAAAACACATTATGTAATAGACTACCAAATGCCAAATATCAATTTATACGTCTTAAATTAACATTAATACTGTACAATCAATTTCAATATACCATGCTTTGATGACCAAATTCACTTTAATATCTCATTCCATCTCTATTTCAACAATATACTCATAAATTTTTGGTTTTATTGCAGATAATATTTATAACAGCAGACATTCTTCCCATTTTTGTTTTCATCAATATTTGATGACTCTTTGATTTTTGAATTTAAAGGCCACGATTCCTGTGTCTTGCTGTAGTCCTAAAGGTAGAGGGGCTTCGCTCCCTATTTCAGATTCCTCAATTCTCTCTCCTCTCCTCTAGAACACGGTGATTGTCCTAGCTGAGTCACTCTAGGCCAAAGCACATTCTATCAAGCTCAAACATCTCAGTGTCTCCTACCTGAATCATATAGCAATATATGTGTATCCTCTCCCATGACTCACTTAATCCCAAGTCTCCACTTATAAAAGTCTTATTCTATTTGGCCTTTCCCTTTATTGACTTTATCTTTATTCCAATCTTCCCTCATATTCTAATTATCAAAAGAAGTGAGTATTGGTTCACAAATATAGGAATTGAAATTCTCAAGATTGGAAGAATCAGATACAAGAGTAAATCCTATACACCAAGCTTTCTAGTAAGGTAAAGATGTGATTTGGGAGGCATTGGTGAGCAATTGGATTCCAGTGATTCTAAAATAGCTGTGTGTTTCCTAATTTAAAACCTGAATTATAAGAACAGATTTAGGCAAAGGTAAAAATAAAATTAACTGACTAGGATTTTACCACTGATATCCACATTGAGTTGTTTGCTTCTTTCCTCCCCCCTCAGCCACCTCCAGATGACCATGCAGACAAGCAGGGCTCACTGAACAGGCACATATTATTTCGAATTTAAACACAGGTGTATTTGTACCAGTTTGAAACATGCTCATGGGTAGTTAACAAACCCAGATGCTGTTATTACCTTTTTACCTTCTTCAGTGTGTGCAAAGCTACTCTCATATTCACAGACATAAGTAGTCACAGACATTTATAGCTACTTACTCTTTGGTTGACAAACATTAATGTGAGGCATCAGTCAATCTTCAATTACCCAGATTCTACCAAATGTTACAATAGCAGTAATTAGGTAATTTCTGAGGATGGCTCCACCACAACTGAGATTGGTCCACACAAATCAGTGTCTTGAGATACACCCCCAATGAACTCTTTTCTGTGCATTTAAAAAGTAAACGACTTCACTATTCTCATTTTAACTTGAGAGAGAGAGAGAGAGAGTCAAAATTATATTAGCAGTACCTAAACTTGCAAGCTAATGTTGTGATAATTCCTAAAGTATGATTTTATCCTAATAGTCCAAGAAAGCAGCTTGAGTTCCAGTGAGCACATATAAGTTCCATGAATTAGGCTGAAAAAAGGGTAAATAATGTCTGCCCACTGTCTTTCATCATTTAAAGGATGAAGTAAACTGTTTCATGCAGCTACCATTATCTACCACGTTTGACATAATTAATATTCAAATGGGCCTTGAATTTGTGAATCACCTCTAACCTGTAACAAATTTCCAGGAGCAACATTTTTACTACACTCTCAAGCTAGTTCAAAATCTTATTCCAGAACTGAATTGAATTGAATAAGTACCCAACATTGATGCTAAACCTCTGGTCATATGCCCAAAATAATTTTTTCATTTAATCATTTTTTTCTTTGATGATTACCATTTTCTTTAATAGTCATATGTACTATTAAATTATTTATTCTATAACCTTGTACAACATTCATTATTTTCTCACCAATTTTATTTTTAATTACTCAATTTTTTTCTTCTTTGTAATTATGTGCCTTCCCAACTAACACGTCAAATAACTCTTTACTTTTTCATTTATCAAGTAATATACTTTAAACTAACAACCAGCATAACCTGACTAATAAATCATTCTATGACCTATGTTAACAAATACCTATGGATGACCACTCAATCTATTGATGAATCATTATCTAAATAGAATTTTTCTACTTAAAAAAACTTAAAACAGTTATATTAATTAAAAATATTTTACCTGCAGTATTGGAAAAGCCAACCAAAAAAAGGTTTAAGTTATAAACACGTTTAATAATCTCATATTGCAAGAAATCTGGAAGAGCAAGTTGAGGCCATCTCAAGCAATGCCACCTCTGACCCAGGATCGTCTTATCTTTCTGTTCTACCATCCTTACTTAACACATTCGTCTTTCATGCACATCTTGTTGCCTAGACTCATAGTGACAAGATGGTTGCTGCAGCTCTATGTAGAAATCAAAGCAGAAGAAAGGAAGAGAGTAAGCAGTAACAAGATCTGTCCCTTTATAAGGAAATTTTAAAGAAGCAGATCTCTATTTATGTCTCACTGTCTAAAAATATTTGACATGATTACTTCTACTTGTAAGGTAGGCTGAGAAAACAAATGTTAACTATCCCTGCCTCTATACTGACAAAAGAGATCAAAAGTGAAGTTGGCCTAGCTAATGAAAACATCCTACCACTGTTGTATTTAAAACAATTTCATAATTAATCTGTCAGAAAGAAATACCACAAAATTTAGTGCCTTAAATAGAATTCAATATCAGTAAAAAATCACCATTGTATTACATTTTTACTTATTAGCCTACAACTGATGATTTTGTAGTGACACAAGCTTACCCTGAGACTTGTCTGGTCTGTATATGCTAAAGTACTCATTTGTAAAATTTTAAGTGTGCAGATATATATAGGCCACAATGGGAAAGGGGGGAAGAAGACCAAGGAAGAGCTACAAACTTAGCAGTCCATACCAAAATACCTGAGTTTTAAATGTACACAAAGATAACAGAAGAAGCTTTAATCTAAGGCCATCACAAAAATTACTTAACCTCATAGTTTATTTCAACGTATTGGTTATCAAGGATGCATTCCAACTTTGTATAGACCATATTTGAATGTAAACATTTTGAAAGTAGTAATTACCACCTAAATTTTGGGGAAGATAAAGGATTGCTAATTCAAAACCTGTCTCTCAATGGATATTGTAAATTAGCATTATATTTGTTAAGATAATATTTTAATAATCTTAATGATTCATACTGGATTATTCAAGACAATTTTGTTATTGAGTCGTCCACTAAATCATTTTGATTTGTGTTTAGTGTCTTTTGAGATCATTGTTACATAATGTTTCTTGATTTGAGACAGTTTTTTCACTTGCATTTGACACAAACCCAGAATCGAAGAGAACCAGTAAAATGGGAGTTAGTATTAGAATAACAATATACAAATACAAAAGCAGCTTAAAAGAAATTTTCTAATAATGGAGTTTCAGGAATGTTTTTCCTTACTGGATTTAATCAGTTTCACAATCAGGATTACTAGATTGGTACAACTCTGGGATGACCCTTAGACCATCATGGAAACGTCCAGATGATAAATAGGAAGAAATGACCATGGGAATATATGGCGCATGCATATATTCCTCACTTACTGATCATTTTCAGATAAACTCATTAATGCTGTTCTTACTCAAATTCTCACTTGAGATTTGAAATAGCCAATCATTAATCACATGCCCACCTTTAAAATGCTAAGAGATCTATAGTCGAAACTTCCTACGTTATATATACAAAATGTGAACTCAGTTGCATAGAATTACTCCTCATCAAATTGATGACTTTCATCAACACTTACAGGATGCAGGTAGAGAATTCACTAGAGTTGTTAATATTCACTAGGGTCCCATATATCATATTAAATTCTAATGAAATGAATTTCTTTCTACATTTATAAACCATTTTGCCTCTTTGGGGGGATGTAACCAATCAGTAAAAGCAAAATATTTCCTAAGATTATTTCCTAGGGAGATGACTTATGATACTTATATATAAGAGTGCTAGTGTTTCTCTACATAAAAATTTTGACTTTTTTTGTTAACCATCCTCATGCGCCATTCAAATTGGGAAATATCTAAATACACCTTCAAAGAACCCCAGAAGAAATAGGAAGTGTAACTTGATTTGGTAAGAATCTATAAACACAATAGATTTATGGTTATGCCCGTTAATGTACACTACCAAAAACTAAGTAATTACAGTTGAGACTCAGAATGTAAACAAAAGATGTACATTTGAAATAGAAAGAAAAATACATCGATGTGAGTAGGTATTTCCCAAGGTGAAAACATCAAATAGTTGGAAGCCACATGGATAGTAATGAAAGAGCAGATGATAATGTAGAGCAACAGGAAAAGGTGCCAAAATTCAATGAAGGGAAGAGCTAAAACTAATAATGGACTAGTGATAATGCTTCACTTTAGAAGACTTACTAGATGTAAGTGAACAATGAAAATAGAAAAGAAATACACATTTATGTGTCTAGAAATCTCTATATGCAAAACTACTATCTAGGTAATAAAATGTTTTTGTAAATCTATCATTGTCTTACTTTTTCATGAGTTAGTATTTTCTCTATTGGTTTTCTTGTAAAATAAGTTTTAAAGAATCCAAACTTTGTTTTTTTGACCTGACACCTAGGCCAAGAAAAGTAATGCAAAGTGCCCTAAATTTCAGGTATATTGTTGGTTATATACTACTTAGAGAATTGGGGAAACTAACTTAAGCAGAGAATTACAGTTGAGGAAAATTAAATAAAATTTAATGTGTAAATAAAATACTTAGCCCCATGTCTGGTACATTAATAATGACAAAAATTAATCAATAGAGAACAGTGAGAATTGCTGATTCCCCACAAAAACTCTTCTTGGATTATTCTGACAAGCCAGGAAAGGCATGGCCTTTAAGGTAGAACTTAGGAAATAAGCACACAAAATTTTCGTTTTCCAAGTGTCTAAAGAAAACAAAAAAGAGAGAACAATAAATCAAACTCATCTCAATAACGATTTTGTAACAGGTCAACTAAGATCTTATTGGTATACAATAAACTATATAGTTAAAGTGTTCAATTTTATAAGTTTTAACAAATGTGTATACCTGAAAAACCATCATCACAATCAAGAAAGTGAATATATCATTCCTCATCGCCCTTGGTAATCACTCCCTCTCAACATTTCTCATCCCCAGGTAATCATGTATATGCTTTCCATCATGGTAGATTAGTTTTGATCTTCTGGAATTTTTATAAATGTAATTCTGCAATAGATATTGTTTTTGTTGTTTGGCTTCTTTTGCTCAGCATAATTATTTTGTGATTCATTCACACCCTTGCATGTGTTTATTCCTTTTTATGGTTGAATCGAATTTCATTGTATGGATATATCACAAGTTGTTTATCTGTTCACTTATGGATGAACATTTTGGTTGTTTTCAGTTTGGCACTATTATAAATAAAGCTGCTGTGAATATTAATGTACAAGTATTGGTTTGGACATAGGTTTTTATTTCTCTATGAGTGGAATGACTGAATCATATGGATAATATGCTTAACTTTTTAATAAAATGTCCAACTTGTTTCCACAGTGATTGCACCATTTTCACATTGCACATTCTCACCAGCACTGTATAAAAATGCCAATTGCTCCCTAGCCTCACCAACCCTTGGTATGGTCAGTCTTTTTAATGTTAGCTATTTTAATGTATGTAGTAATACTCATTCCACTTTAAATTTTCATTTTTTCTAATAAGTAATGATATTGAGCATCTTTTATATGCTTATTTGTCATCTATATGTATTCTTTGGCTCTAACTGTTGGGTTGTTTATATTCTTATTATTGAGTTGTAAGAGTTCTCTTTTACAACTTGAGACAAGTTCTAGATACAAGTTCTTTATCAGATAGGTGTTTTCCAAGTATTTTCTCTCACTCTCTGGCTTATCTTTTCAGTCTCTTAACAGTATCTTTTAAAGAACAGATCTTTTTTATTGTGATAAAGATCAAAGTATCATTATTTTTATTTATTGAGAAAGTATACTGTTTTCCCCACCTGCCACCGTCTCTGTGGCCTCTCCATAAGCCAAACTCACTACACTAACAGATTCTTGCCTCAAAGGTGAAAAGATTTTCTTCTGACAAATCAACTTGAGGAAATCTCTGATTATATAATTGCGTGATGCTTGAAGTCCTTCAATTAATATTTGGGAAACCTACTGAATCAAAACTACCAAGCCAGATTTAACTCCCTAAACTTGTATTAAGTAAAAGCTACTTTCAGTTTTAAAAGTTAACACCAAGATTATATGCCCTCTTCCTCCTCCACACCCCACCCAAAAAAAAAAAAAGAGAAAGTATAGACTTTTCAACAAATGGTACTAAAACAATTGGGTACCCATATGCAAAAATACAAATTACAATCCATACCTGATATCATGTACAAAAATTAACTCAAAATGAATTATAGACCTATATATAAAACCTAAGATTGCAAAACTTCTAGAAGAAAATGAGAAAAAGTTTTGACTTTGTGTTTGGGATTCATTGAATATCTTGGAACTATGAGTTCGTATTCTTAATCAAATTTGGATAATCATTGTGCATTTTGTCTTCAAATAGTTTGTCTTATTTTTTTCTTTTTGGACTCGGTTACATGTACAATAGGCTATTTGAAGTTGCCATTCAGGTCCTCGATGATCTATTTTTTATTATTATTATAGTTTCTCTTTTGTTTCGTCACGGAAGTTTCTATTGCTGTATCTTCTGGCACACTACTGGTTTCTGCAATTTTCAATCTGCTATTAACTCTATCCAGTTTATTTTTCATCTCAAATAGTTTTCATCTCTAGAAGTTTGGTTTCTATATCTTTACTTAATTTCTTGAACATAGAGAATACAGCTATAATAGTTGCTTGAATATCTTTGTCTGCTAACTCTAACATTTATATCAGTTCTGGGTCAGTTGCAAATGACTGGGTTTGCTCTTTGTTATGTGTCAGATTTTCTTGTAATTTTTGGTTGGATACTCATATCATGAACTTTACATTTTTAAGTGCTGAATATTTTTCTATTCCTATAAATATTCTAGAGCTTTCTTCAATATGCAGTTATTTAGAAATAGCTTGGTACCATTGGGTTTGGCTTTTTAAGATTTGCTTAGTAAGACAAAAGCAATGTTTAGTTTTGGTCTTGCCCATTACAGGGGCAAGACCTTTCTGAGTTCTCTAGTCATTGCCCCATGCATTGTTATGTGGTTCTTCAATTTACTGACAGGAATAGTTTCGTTCCCAATCCTCTGTGAGCACAAGATACTATCCCTGCTAATCCTTTTGAGTGGTCCTTTCCTTGGCCTCCTCCATGTTGATTTGAAAATATAAAGTATGTTTATCATGTGCAAAATTTTTAAGAGGGAAGTTTCTATATTAACAAGTAAGATAGAGTTCCCAAGCTGTTACCAGCCTGTCCTCTAACATTTGTGAATCCTACATATTATTTATCTAAATAATAAAAAGGTTACAAAAACCGAAACATATTTAAATACACTGTGTTCTAACTATTTGGACAAATACACTCTCATTAAAATCTGGAAGCCCGTGTTCAAAGGTAGAATTCTCAAAGTTCTCAGAATTCATAGCAAGAATTTGATGGTTGCATGAGGAAGACCAACTCTGTCCTTTGACTCTGCTCAATTTCTTCCTCTTCTACTCCCAATATCCTACCCCATCAGTTCCAACTCTGTACTTTGTCCTATACCTTGAGGAGTTCCATGCACATTTCTTTGTATTCATTCCACATCCAAACTGTGTCAATATCTTCTGCAGACAGTAATTCTTTGGTAACTCTTCAGAGTTGCCTTCAACAAGGAGTGCAATCTGCCTTGGAAGGCTGGACCCAGGGAGTACGGTTTTCAGGTCGTGGAAGCAGAGTTATGATCATTTGAGCAGAAAATTCCAGGGTCTTAAGTATGCAGAGCATAACATAGAATGGTGTGTACAGAGCACAAATGAACCCTGATCCTGAAGACTCATTATTTATTTCACAATGGATCCTCTTGTTTATATGTAAGAACATTGTTTATTTCATAAGGGATCCTCTTGTTTATGTGTAAGAACATTACTTCCTGTGATCAGTGTAAAACTGGTTTATATATTTTCTTTTAGAGTTTATATACCACTGTATAATCCAGTGAGTATTAATTATATTATCTTTAATATAAATATATATATATTTCCATATTACATATATATACATATATACACATATACATATATACATATAATATATGTTATAATACTTATATACTTCTGTACAACCCAGTAAGTAATACTTATATGCCTTGTGTAGCAAATTATTTCACAATAATTTGCAAAATTAGCAATGTCTCTAAAGACTGAATTAATATTTATCTCTTTTTTCACTGCCTTTTTAATGAATATTTTCTACCAATTAATCAAATCAGCTGTATAGTCAATTCCATTCAAAGCTTTTTTCTCTGCTCTCAAAGATATCAGGAGCATGAGCAAAAGAATAGCCTACAATTAGAAATTAATATTGGTTAATTGCTTACCAGGGGCAAGGAAATCTAACAATGGTAAAAGATGGTAACCAGAGAGAGGAGTGAGGAAATCTTCTATTTCTGTCACTGTGTATCATTCTGGAATTTTAAAAACTTCCAAGCAGGAGATTATCTTCACTCTAACACCAGCCTTCAATATACTCTTTGCTTAAAAATATCTGAAAATGTCCATTCTGCCTCTGGGGCCATGTATATGTCCTCACTTTTAGGATGAGCTTAGGTTGAAACAACAGTCATATAGAACAATGGGTTAATTCTTACAACATCAGAGCCCCAGGTGGAGATTCCAATATGTCAAGAAACTTTCCTCATACATTCCCTTGCTTCTGGGTGCCAGTTGGGGCCTTGATTCTTCAGAAGTAAACTGGGAGGGCTTGCCCTCCAGCTCTAAAATTCTAAAGATCTGTGACATAGTAATAGTGGGTCAATGGTTGTCAGTACAAGTTTTTACTGTTTCTCATAAACACAAGCTCAACTTCCATGCTAAAAATCAGTCATTTCTTTCTGAAGTACTCATCAGTTCGACTATCACACTTACATAGCAATTTCAACTACAGTCTTAAATGTAAGTAATTTCTGTTTTAGAGAGTGATAAATTTCAGGAGTTTTTAACTTCAATGCAGGAAAAAAAACTTCTCTTGGATGGCACGTGGACTTTTAGAGTTCTCAGCTGCCCTGAGTGCAAGACAGATGGGAAGAAGAGAGACACTATTTTCCATAAAGGAACCAATATGGAGACTGTACAGGTTAAAGAGAGAACAATTATATTATTTGTTTAGCTTTTTTATTCTGAACCTAACCTCACTGAAGTGGGTTTTGGAGACTCAGTAGCTTATAGGAAGAATATTCACTTTTTTTTTTTTTTTTTTTTTGCTTTGAATGTCAGTGTGTCATCTCTCCCTGCCTTTAACAAGTTATGCATTAGTCGCATTACATAACCTGTTCAGAGAAGCAAGCACAATCTGTTTTTCTCCTTCTCCTTAATTAGTCCGAAGTCTTGCTTCATAAGCATTAGGTTCCTTCTCCTCTGGCCCTCAAAAATGTTGCCTAATGGTAAAGCATTTTAATCTTTTCTATTTAAGTAATTTATGGTTTTAAGTTTAGCCTCCTGACCTCTTTATTTATCATTACTGAACCCAGCTCCTCTTATTGCTAAGAAGGTTTTCTAATGTTTCATTTTTCCATCTTCCTTAAAAATAACAGCATTGCTCTATAAAGCAGCTAATGTTCTCACTGGGCAAATGGAAAGAATCCCACATCACCCCAAAACACATTCTTCCCAATAGAAGTGTAAAATGGACTGTAAGCAATGTTATACCTTTTCCCTATGAGTGATTTCCTTTAAATGTATTCTACCACTTTCATATAGCCACCTGCCATTTTTGCTTTATTACAGCCGGAAGGTTTAAAGGCATTGCTTTTAAATATCTTGAAAGTTTTTCATTGATAAGAAAAGGTAGTAAAAGCACTTTTAAGTGAACAGCAACACACATATCACAAATCAGGCATTCTGATACCATCTAAAGTTCACATCATGTGGTATAAGGAACTCTAGTGATCGTGGTTTAGCTGGATTCTAAACTATGTAGAAAGAACATGGGGAAAGTCACGGTTGTCATAGTTACTGACTAGGTCATGGGTTGTGTTGTATGTGTATGTGGAATGTGTGTATATATATATATGTGTGTATCTGTGTGTTGTGGGGAGTAAGAGTGATTTAAATACAAAAACTAAACACAGTTTAGTTGTAGTCTGATACTAAAAAAATAAACAAAGAAAAATTGCAAATGTTTGTTAATTACAGACTGTTTCTCCCTTAATAGGGACATTTATTAGCTATTTATTTACAGTGTATTAGTGAAATGAATTATTTCAAAGGGACAACATTTTATGGTCTCCAGTCTATTTCACTTGGTGTAAAAGGCCACAGAAATAGATACCAAGGAGATTTGAATTAGGCACAGACGAGCAGTAAAGATGACTGTCTGAAGATGGAAAAGGAGAGAACTGGATTTGAAATCAAAGACTTGCCATTGATTAAGCCTTTACTTTTCTAGGACAAGGGCTTACACACATCTTCTCATTTTTCTCCTGGGTCTGAGTGCAGCATGAGCTAAAATGAAACAATGCCAGATTTGGAGGGCGGAGGAAGGAACAGCCATATTTATGCAGACAGTTAGCTATGCATGTGGCCTTTTGTGCTCTGATATTTTCTCCAAAAGGAAAAAAGGAGAGTCTAGTGATTTTGACCAGGAGTTTAAAGACTTTAAAGTTTCAACTGGTTTCGATAGTCCTGATCACTATAGAGGTAATTTATAGATATATCTTAAAGTAGGAAAAGAAGCTGGGAAATACATGTGGGTTTAGTGGTGTTGATTACATCTGACTTCAAATGTAAAGGCAAGTTGTTGGATTTTTTTTCCCCTCTGATTCTTTCTGTTCTCTTCATAGAGGTTTGGGTGCATGTGGAGAAGAAAAGAAAATCAATCTAAAAATCACGCAATATATATTAAAGAATGGTGAGACAAAATGGGTATTTACAAGGAGTTAAATGGGCAGAACTTAGAATGATATACCACAGCTCTAAAACAATAAACATGTTCCTATGATTTTCATAAAAATGTTTTCTGGATGATTACTCAATTATAGATTTGTATAGTCAAGATTATGTTGATTAAGAAGACGATGTACAGGATGTAGGGTATTTATTCAAGAATGTAACTTGGGGGAAAATCAAAATTCCTGAAACAAAACATTTCATGTAGATGTCAAGTGCTTTGCTCTTCCTTGCACACAATGGGCTAACAGAAAAAATAATGTCATAAGTAGTCAGAGCACACTATTATGAGAAGATTGAGATATATTTTATCTATGGAGAAAGGACATTCATCTTTATCTAAAAAATGTTGTGTTGGCAAGTTTTTTTTTCCCCTAGAATATTTAAAGGAAAAAAGAAGTATCAACCACGTTCTTTGAACACAGCCATAGACCTGCTCTGCAAATGAGCAACTACAATGTGAAAACACTTTTAAAGTTCTAAATGAGTTGTCCCTGAGGTAATAAAGAGGGGACATTTTACAGTATGACAGTATATAAGACAGCATTGTCAGCTATAGTTTATTTAAAGCATGATGCCTGTAACAGGAAAATAATGACTTTAATAAAATTTACTATTGACTTTGTAGGCTAAAATCTTTCTGTCATCAGGAATACAGAAAAACAACCTGTCTGAAAGCCCTTCAGTTAAATATATTCCTTTAATATTTCAAAGCAACTTGATTTTTTTAATATACACACTACTTCAAAAGACACTATAGTACAGTGGAAATTAGTATTTTTAATAGAAAGTTGCTATTGCTTACATAAGGAAAAACTCGGTAATGACCTATGACATTGTCAACTGAATGCAACATTTGAGGAAACTGCAAAAGCAGTTAATGCAATTCCTTGAAATGCTGTATAAAACTGTGTTACAAATGAATGATTTATAAATTATCCAATGTCCTTCTCTTCTGAAGGATATCTTTTAATCATGCAGTATAGTTTCTCACTAAGAACGCCAAAGAGCTTTCTGGGTGTACATGAAAATCTACAGCATGTTAACGAGGTTGGGGTCATTTCTGAAAATTGGGAAAAGTGGGGAAACATATGGCCTGATTTTTACTCTCCAGCCAATTTGATTAAATGCGGTATAGATTGCTTGTAGTGTGTAAGAGAGGTCATGCCCATTATATGAAAAGCTGGAGAAATTTCATTCCTTTAATGTTTTACATAGTTAAAATAAACTGTGGTAAAAAGTTTCCCAACAGTGTATGACAGCTCAATTTAGAGGTGAAGCCTTTTAATAAAACCTCATGAAATGAATACTTTGGTTTATGCACTCTGTTTGTGTTTCCCACTGGAGTGCTTAGCATTATGAAGCTGTGGTTACGTGCTTTACTACTGCAGAATAACATCATGAAAAGAGAGACCAGAGCTTTGTATCAGAAAATACCCAGAGTGAGTAGAAATGCTGATGGAGAAACCTTAATTTAGAGCTAAACTGCTTTCCTATTTGCTTTTAACATGCTATTGTAAAGTATATTGGCTTGAATTACAGGATATTATTTAAACAAAGGGAAAAATCTGCAGGGGGTTTTACACATTAACCTACAGCTTATTTAAAGAGAAATCATGAACCTCAGAATTACATACTAGTAATCTTATCTAAGCTTTAATAAGAACTTTAAACTAAAGCATGCTTTTCTGAATTAAGTATATATGTTGGTGTTATTTGCAAGAGGGAAAATGCATTGAAGGAATAAAAAGCAGTTCATTTGTATAAAGATTCTGGCACTAACACTCCATATGGAGACAGAATTCTACTTCACTACCATCTAGGATCTCAGAAACAATTCTTAGGGGATCTAGTATGGTGCTTTAAACCAATTAAATAGTCAGTATAGTCACATTAGCAGACATAACTCTTTTCAAGAGCAGTATTAATTCTGATCCTCTTTCTTTCTAGTGACCTCTGGCTTACTCTGGAACTGTTTCTAATGTGAGGAAGGAGATCAGAGAATCTGGTACATTGCTCCACTGACCATTCTGACCTTTATCTCTTTTAGACTTCTGGAATATCTGGCCTGACTGCAACTACTGTAAGATTTCATTAGATATTTTATTTTACATATGTGGATGTAGTAAGAGGAATTTTGAGCATGGCATGAAAACATATGTAAAATGTATGGATACTTATGCAATTGTGAATTCCCAGACCTCCTTACAAAACATATCAGTTGATTTTGACAACATATGTTGCAATTGGTAAGGTACCATGTCACAAGATATGTGGCTTCTGTCCTCTGCTTGCTTATTAACTTCCCAATTGTACCCTATGGGATCTAGTATTTATGATTTGTCTTTTTTCTCTGAAAGTCTTAAATGACTATAAGTTGATAGCCAAACTACTAAGTGAGAAAAACAACTGTAGGTGTATTCCTTATCTACTTTGGAAATGTCAGGTAGACTGATTCTTAACTATGCCAACTTATCCAGGAGAAATGTAGGTAGCATATTAGGAAGATGCCTTTGGTCATAAATGGAATTGAAATTGCTATTTAAGAAAGTTGTCTGATGGACACATAAAGGTGAGGGCTCATCTTTTCAAGGGTTTCGGGTCTTCATTCTCTGGAATGCTGAAAGAGTATATTGAAAGCTTCTAAGCATTGTCCTCAATTAGTCTTCCAAGATTTCTTGGCTCCAGATTTCCACTTCAGGTAAAATAACATAATGATTCTGCTCCCCAGTTAATCTCTAATTTGATCTACTCTTTTCTATTTAAGTATAATTTCAGACTGGACCATTTGAGGCAACAACAACAAAAGAATTTCTAAATTGATTACATTAATAACAACCAAGAGAAACTTACTCGTGCTTTGTTCATTCCTTTAACAAATATTTATTGTGTTCTATTTCTCAGGCACATGTTAGGGCAGTGGCCAAAACAAACCCTTGGCCCCAGAGGAGCCTATGTTCTGTTGAAGAAACAAAAAACAAATAGAAAAATAAATTAACACAGGTTTCCAGGTAGTGCAAATGCTATTAAAAAAAAGTAAAGTAGGTTAAGAAAAATAGTGCTGGGAGTGGGAGTAAGGGAAGCAGAGAAAAAGTTGAGAAAACAGCAGAGAAAGTTAGGGATTGGTACATTTGTCCTTCACCTGGGACAATGTGATGGAGTGGGGGACACAAAGCTGACATCTTATCCAACAGATCTTTTACTTGGTTAAAAAGAAAGATTAATAAATCTACCCACAGGATCCTGTTAATAACCCCATCTCGTAGTGAAATCCCAAAACTGCCAAGTGATTTATGTAAAAACAGATTTTTAAAAAAATTAATATTCAGGACACACCAGTGAATCTATTCTCAATCTAATCATTAATCATAGAAAGTGGTTAGGTTATGAAAGATATTAGTACATCAGAAGAATGGGGTTTTGAAAACACATATCATAGTTGTAGAGATAAATAGCCCTGGAACAACGTTCAAATGTTATTGTAATAGATTTTGCTAAAAAGAATGTATTGCTAACCATATTACCAATCCATAACATTTAAATATTGAACAACCTGAAGCCCAACTGCTTTGCAGTGAATTAAAGGCCGAAGAAGGGATTGGGAGAAAGAAGATCTCTGTTTAAGTCACTGTTCTGATTTGAAAAACACATTCCATCTCCTCACTTCCACCCTCCAAGTAACTCTATATTGTAGAAAAAGTCTTTAGATACTAAGGGTTGAAGGGAAAACAAGCATAGATTCACACTTTATATGTGTACCACATCTTTACTCTGGGAATATTTATAATTTGGGTTAGGAAGTTTGGTTTAGGTGCTTGAGATGTTTAAAAAGAAAAAACACATGTGTTCAATCTAACTCAAAACTATTTTAAAAATACTAGCTGTGCCCTGGGGAAATGAAGGCACTTGTCTACTCTCAAAAAGCATTGACCAATAACTGTGAATGCCATCACTACTTGGTATTGAGAGAAAAGCAGAGGATTTTGCTGTGGCACCTCTCAGCCAATATTGGGAAGAGCCAAATCATGACACTAAAAGGAAAAGGAAAGAGTTTTTACTGTATAAAATTTGTAGCATTTAGAAAAATATTATTTCTGTATAAGAAAAATAGTTTATTTCGATTTCACACATTTTCTTATGACTTTTGTTATAATGTGTATTTTACCTCTGTTTCTTGAATTACGTGCTTTGAAAGACATTAGTGAAATTTAATATCCTCTGGTATTTGTTTGTTTCATAAATAAGGAAAAAGTCAAGAAATATATCGTCCTAATCTAAAACTGTTGTTATAACAGCAATAATAAAATAGCTAATATATATTGGTTAATTGTTAAGTAGATTTTTAAAAATCTACACTGCCTCTATGAAACATTAGCTTCACTTTTCAAATGAAGTGATGAGACATTAGAAAGATTAAGTATTTTGTACTAGGTCATGTCACTAATGAAAAACATTATGGAGACTTACTTGAGCTAGGCCTCTTACTTGAAATCATGCTGTTTAACCAATAACTGTGCTAGTTCTGGTCATATACATTACTTAATTAATGTTAACATTTCCAACTTAAAATTTCTTACATTCATTAGCAACAAAGTTAGATTTTAATAAGTGAACAAATGCCCTATTAATTCATATAAAAATAGTCACATTTTAGCCTAAATGTAAATACCTCAACTAGAAAGTATGCTTATATTATCAAAAAACTATTAAAAATAAACAGATGGGAGCTTAGTTTTTTTTGATGGAGGTAGTACCTCCCACTAGAGGTCATTTTGGAAATTTGCAAGGGTGATTTTGTCACAGTGTTGTCACAAAGGCGTAGTACTAGCAATTGATTAATGCAGACCAGGATGCTGCAGGCCTTGGATAGTCAAATGAGTAGGATAGTCAAATACAGTGAATGACATCACCTTACGTTTTTCTCAAATTTTATATATAACATCAGAAGTCCATATAGAAAAAAATCATTTATAATTATCAGAGCCTACAACTTGTCACCGTTTGACATATGCATAGTTTTTACAAAGACTGGATTTTCCAGATATGTAACGATGGTGAAAATCCATGAAAGATTATTTTCAGTTTGGACTTTTATCAAGAATTGTTCACCGTATTTGAAAATCATGTCACCTATGGCAAAAACACTCATAGTATTTGAGTCACCAATCTTTATTTGTATCATTCTTTCTTTGTAACTGCCACATATAAACCTGTAAGAATAATTGAGCCTCCTTTAAACAGTATTATAAGAATATTATTAAATAGCAGAAATATGTGAAATGCATTAATAAAGACTATAAGCATGTTAATATTGCATATTTATATCATGTATTGCTTAATGATTAGAAACATTGTAAAGTTTATGTATGCATATATGTATGTATTGGATTTATTTACTTATTCTTGTGTGGCCAGAGGTTTCCCACTCTTATTCTGATATTACCCATAAAGTTCTACCACACAACTACAGCTTCTTCTTATATTACTTTTCTTATTCCAATCTATGCTCTATCCCCTGTAACCTATCAAAAGCTAGGGTTACTAAGGTCTGTTCAATTACTAGCGTCTTACTGTATGTCTTGACATGTGGTGAGAATTCAGGGTAAATGATACCCTTTATGTGATTCTTTAACATTATTCCCTCTTGCTTTTAATATAGAGAATTCTTTTACAAGAGTATCATACTTCTGTATTTTGGAGGAATGGTATCCCTGCATAAATTAAGATCATCCCCGTTTATATTATCATGGAAAAATAAACCTTGTTTGTTAGTACGCCTCCTTTCCTTAAAGTCTAGTATCCACATCAATATTTTCCTCTTTGATTTTCCTTTGCTTCCTGCACAGAATGGCTTTTTAAAATATTTGTTATAAAAGGGAGCTATCAGATTAAATAAGGGGGAACTACTGGGCTAGACTCAAAAACAAAAGAAAATAGGTAGTTAATATTTCAGTCTCCTATTATAAAAAAGTCTAATTGAATTTCTGTTTTTTAACTGTTGTGGAGAAAAATAGAATGATGTGGAGAAAAAAAAGAATGTATGCAATTAGTACTAAATAAATGCTTTTGTAATGGTAACAGTTAACTGTCAATTGTATAGAAGGTAATACATTATTCCATTTATGAGGTATCCTGCTTTGTATTATTTGAGCATTTAAATAATTATAAGGCTTCACATCATACATGTCATCAAATACATCATCAGTGGCATTTATAGGGTTTCAGGTGTGGCTTCCACATTTTCCTATGATAGATATACATATGGATAAAACATTCCTCTTTAAAATCAGATACTTGAGATATAAAATTCAAAACTAAGCCACATTTCTTAATTTTTAAATTTAGACTAGCTCTATTAAAACAGATGTAACTTTAAAAATGGAAGCATCTGAAAAAAGCAAGCAATTTTGCAACTGATAGCTGAAAATGCACTAATCTATTTAAATATATTTTCCTTTTATCAATCTACAGGATTCTGGAACCTAGTTATCTCTACAAACCAATAAAATTTGGATAGCACTATTTGAGCAGTCTCAAATTTTTGACCCTGCCTTGGCATGCAATTGTAGAATAAAGTTAGCTTTACTTTTCTTAAATGAACAAGAGCAGACTTTTTTCAATCCCTGTTCATTACCCCTCAAACCATTTTGAGCCAATTCATAGCCACTGCTTTCTTGTATATCACTCTAAATCACGGGTATAAAAAAATAGTTTGGAGGGAAAAAATTTTAAACGGTTTCAAAATGTCAGTTTCAAGGGGTGTTAAAAGAAAATTTAATCAACTTTCAACACATTCAACACCACCTTGGCATTAGACATCATAGATTTCCTTCTTACCTCCCAACTTCTGAGGCTTATTATTAAATACTTTCACAGCAGCAAGATCATAAATACATTAGACTGCTTGCTTACAGGTATATCCGACTTAGTAAACTTAAAGGGACACTACCGAGGCTGGTAAAGCTGAAATTAGACCTATCGGCTTTATTCGGAAGCTTGGGCGTGCACAGTGTGCTATCTGATTCACTTTGCCTGCCAGCTTTGTTCTCTTGAGCCAGCGGGAGGGATTGACACTTAGGAGAATCTTTCTCTTTTAACCCGCGTGCTGCTCCTGACAGCTAAGCTGGGTAAGTGGAGCCTGGCAGACAGCTAGGACCCTAGGTTTGTTGTGTATGGGCAGCTGTTTAGAAATTGGTATTTTAGCCATGTATTACCAGACAATTAGTTCAAAGTCAGGAGAATTGTTTAAATTATATGTAGAACTGGCTGCATCATTTGTGGGACCCAATACAAAATGAAAAATTGGGACCTTTTGTTCAAAAATGTTAAGAATTTCAAGACAGTGATAGCAGAACATTACACCAAGTGAAAGGCCTTCTAAACGTGGTCTGTTGATGACTGCACAGGTTGTGTTCCCATGAAGCTGGCTCTGATTATATAATTGCTCCTTGACCGGTATACACTTATATACTTGCAGCAGAAAATATATCATTGTAACTATATTAATAGCTTAACAAATAAACATATGTAAATCATACAAAAATACTTACTTTTACTGAACTCTTCCTTATGTACAAAACAGGCCTAGGGCAAAGATAAAGGGTCTAAGGGTCTAAGAAAATAGAATTTAAAAATTTTTTTGAAGATCAGTCCATAATTAGGATTGTTTCATATTTAATTCACATGAAGTTATATATTAGTCTATCAAGTATTGTATTTCAAAAAAAAAAAAAAAGATAAGAGCTAAGGTCACTTTTCACCCTACGGTTAAAAAGAATGTAGTGTGTGCTGTCTTCTTCATTTTGTACATATTTTTTGAACACCAACTATACATGGAAATGTATATAAATGGCATAGAGCCTGGTTAAATGAGAATATATATTTTTAGTGGGAGAATTAACAACGTCTGGGTGAGAAATAGACTTTAATGTAAAATATGTCTGATAAAAATACAGACAGGACTCAGTGACGCATGAGGGACTTTTAATTGACACTGAGGTGTTAAGAACGTCTTTATGGAGGGTGCAATATTTAACCTGAGCAGAGACCTAAGTCTTGAAGAATGAGTAGCCATTAGCCTGACAGAAAACATGGAAAGGCATCCAGACAGCAGAAGGTGCAAAGACACATGTGTTGCCATCCAGAGACTGAAAGATTCACGTGCCTGGATCCCTGTGAGACTATGGCAAAAGTTAAGACTCTAGAAGTAGACAGAAGGCAGAACATGAAGGGATTTCTATGCCATGTTAAGCAACTTGAACTTTATTTTGAAGGCTTGAGGGAGTCACTAATGGATTTATTTTATTTATTTACTCATGATTATAAAATCAATATATGCTTATTTTATAAAATTTAAAAATAAAAACAAATGCCACTTCTAAATTTTAAACAGGGGCTCGTCCTAATCATATTTGCATTTTAGAAAGAGTACACTCATTTAAAAGTATGGGGTGTGGATTAGAGCAAGACTGGAGTTAGGCAAATTTTTCTTATGAAGTTTTTAGGGTAAAGTCTAAACGGCTCTAAAAATACACTAAACTTCAATGTTCTAAATGACATAGAAGAGTTTTTCCTCTGGCTAACAATTGAAAGGAAAGAGATTGTCTGGGGCAGGAGACAGTCATTCTCCACAGAGTCAGACAGGAACCCAAGTAGCCACTGATGCACTTTTTACTATTTCCCAGCAGAAGTGGGAAACAGAGAGTCTCAGAGGAAGCAGATTTCTCCCTAAAGAGGTCATCCAGCATTTGTACACATCCTTTTCTGCTTATAAACTATTGGATTGAACCTGGACCCTGCAGAAAAGTCTAAGACATATAGTCAGACCCTGCAGAAAAATCTAAGACATATAGTCACTCATTGATTAGTTGTGAAACTAGGAGGGAAGTGTGGATACTGAGAGAAAATTTAGAAGTCTACACAAGGAAGGACATTACAGTAAAACTGGGAGAAATAACAACTAGCTGACTTAAGGAAGTGGTACTGAAAATGTAGAAAAAAAATAGTCTTAATCAGAAGAAAGGGAAGGGAAGCTTCTGGATTGTGTGAGGGCATTCACAAAGGTAGAGAGCAGCAACTGGAGTCTAATTGTCAGAGGAAGATAATGCAATTCTACATAGTCTAATATGAAATGAAGCATCAAATAAAGGTGTCAGGCACTTGGGATGTAGAAATCTGGGCCCCAAAAAGAAGCCAGGGCTAGAGATAGAGATGAGAGAGTCAGAATGTGTGTGGTAACTAAAGCTAGGGATTTCAATGAGTTGTACTAATGAGTAAGATGAGCAGAAATTAAGACCAGACCCAACACTGATTGATGACAGATGGGTGAGAGAAGGATACGAGAGGGATTGCACAGGAGACTGAGAAGAAATAGCCAGAGAGGAAGGTCAAGTACACCTACCAGATAAAGTACTACCAGAGAGGGAAGTAAAGTACATTTGAAGCCATAGATATTAAGAGAATCAGTGTGATGGTGAAAACACAGGTTCTAGATTCAGCTCTGGGTTTGACCCCTTGTGGGGGCAGAGTCCCAGAGAGCAGTATCTAGGCTCTCGGTCTCACATGGAAAGGTGCTGGCTCAGGTAGTAGATGGCCATCAGCTGTGACTAGTTGGCCATCAGCTGTAACCAGTTAGCCATTGGCCACTGATATAACTGCTGTGGCTGAGCTAGCAAGCGCAGATTGCAGTTAGCAAGGGGGGTGGTTGGTTGGCAGAGAAGCAGATGGTGGATTGCAGCTAGCAAGTGGAGTTACCAAGCATGGATTGCAAATTGCGGATCATGTGGATCCAACTTCCTGTGTCTTGTCTGGCTGCCAGTGAGACTGGGGTGCAGGAAGACCCCTTATTGGGGTACTGTCGGATGTTTGCTTTTGTGTCTTCAACCCAGCCGCCAGAGAAAATATAGTGGTATGAACCCCCCATCCATGGTTTCGTTGGTGTTCCATTTTGGCCTCATTATATCCTCGGTTCTGGTGTGGGGAGCGGGACTAGAGTCCCTGCATGACACATGGCGTAATGAACAGGGTATTGTGTCGGCCAGAACTCTCCAAAGGATAGTGGAGCAGTTTGTGTGTATGAACACTCAGTCTCAGGAAGCCCGTGAGGAGCAGTGCCAGGAACAGGAAACGCCATCTGCCTGGGAGAAATGTGACCCCTCGGTGAATTGGTGGTCCTCTCAAGCCTCCGGATGGCATGCCGCCTTATTGGCCAAAGCAAGCATCATCTTCCTTTTGGTGATCTGCTGCTGCCGTGGGCTCCTAGAGTTGTGGACATTTTATACTGAGGCCTCCACCGAATCAGACACGTGGCGCAGCGAGCAGGATTCCGGCCAGGTAGGAATGGTGTCTGACTCTGAACAGGAGGACTTGTGGCCCCCACACTGTGTGTGGTGCCCAGTAGCCACTGATCTCAGGAGCTAGAGCCCCGGGGAGGGGTGGGAGGATGTGAATTGTTCTCCAGCCAGCAGAGGCTGGAGAAAGCGAAAGTCTTTGTGGCCATGTAGGCTGGGAAGTGCTTGCCGGGGCAGCCCAGATGCAGGACTTGTGGTCCCAGGGGGAGACGCTTGCTGAGACCTCAGTGGAGGATGTGGGTGAGGTCAAGGTCGTCCCTCACCCGTGGTTGGGGAGGTCTTAGAGCCCTCGCCCTGTGGAGAGGGTACACATTGTGAGGCCAATGCACAGCCCTGGTGAATGACTGTGGACTATGGGGAAGTGCCTTCCATCCCTGACTTGATGGACTGCTTGACTGTTTGCTTGGGAACGTACCACCATGTAGTGGAACTGGCGAATGTTTGCTTCCTGTGTCTCGCCTGGCCACCAGCGAGACTGGTGCAGGAAGATCCCTTGCTGAGGTACAGGTGGATGTTTTCTTTCCTGTGTCTCAACCAGCCGTCATCGAGATTATGTGAGAATGCTGGCTCTGCCCAGGAAGTCTGGCTGTGCCCAGAAAGTAGGTGGACATGGAGGGACACCCCCTGGGACATTACTTGAACTAGACTAAAACTTTTTCTCATGATGGCCATCCAATCACAGTTGATGGCCATTTACTACCCTAGTGAGCACTTTTCCACGTGAGGGCGAGAGCCTGGAAACTGCACTCCTGGCTCTGTCCCCACACTATCAATGAGTGTTTTAAACACACACACACACACACACACACACACACTCCTGTGATTCCTCTGCTTGCTACACTACTCTCTGTCACTACTTTGCTACACTACTCTCTGGCACTACTCTAAATACTTCACTTCTGACACCTGTAGTCACCAAATACCTGTGTTTGTTTGGGTGGGGGTTCCCAGCAGCAAATAATTATCAGATTACCCAGACAACAGCTGTGTGTCCTTAAGTTAACTCAATTCTAATACTACAAACCTGGAAATAAGTCACGCCCCCCCACACCACCACAATTTAAGACCCCGATCCCACAAGACTGCTCTCCCATCACCACTTCAGATCCCAATGAAAGTCCAAGTTGTTACTTGTATTTCTGACCAACTGTATATAAATTGGAGGAGTCCATGACCCCTTCCTCAGGTTCAATTAATTTGCTGAAGAGGCTCAAAGAACTTGGGGAAACATTTTAGTTACTAGATTGCTGGTTTATTGTAAAAGGATATAATTGAGGCACAGCCATCTGGAAGCTATGCATAGGGCAAAGAATGGGCAGGAGAGGGAGCACAGAGCTTCCGTGCCCTCTCTGGGCATGCCACTCTCCCAGCACCATCCAGAAGAACTCTGAACCCTGTCCTTTTGGGTTTTTATGGGGGCTTCATTAGGTAGGCATGACTGACTATATCATTGGTCTTTGGTGATAAACTCAACCTCAGCCCCTCTGGCCTCCCGGGAGGTAGGAGGTAGGGCTGAAAATTCCAACCCTGTAATTACATGGCTGGTTCTCCTGGCAAGTAGCCCCCATCCTTAGAGGATTTCAAAAGTCACCACTTTAACTTAAACTTGGGCATGGTTAAAAGGGGCTTGCTATGAAAAACAAAAGACTCCCTTCCCTCATCTTACCACTCTTATTACTTAGGAACTTCCAAGGGTTTCAGGAGCTCTGTGCCAGGAACTGGAATGAAGACCACAAATACATCTCTCTTTTTTTTTTTTTAATATTAGTTACAGGTGTACAATACCCCATAATGATTAGACATTTGCACCCCTCACAATAAAATAACCCCCCCAAGTCTACTACCCCTCTGACACCACCGTACGTGGCTATTATAATACTATTGACTATATTCCCTATGCTGTACTTTACATCTCGAGACCTCGAGACTATATATGAGTGTGTGTGTGTGTGTGTGTGTGTGTGTGTGTGTATATATATATATATTTGACATTCAATATTATTCTATATCAGCTTCAGGTGTACAGCGCAGGGGTCAGGCATCTACACAATCGATGAAGTGATCCCCCTGATAAGTCCAGTACCCATCTGGCACCTTACATAATCTGTACTACATTATTGATTATATTCTCTGTACTATATTTCACATCCCTGTGACTATTTTGTGACTACTAATTTGTACTTTCTAATTTTTCACCTTCTTCCCCATCCCCCAACCCCCTCCCATGTAGCAACCATCCGTTTTTTCTCTATCTCTGAGTTTATTTCTGTTTTGTTTGCTCGTTTATTCTATGCTATAGATTCCACATATAAGTGAGAGCATATGGTATTTGTCTTTCTCAGTGTGACTTATGTCACTTAGCATGATGTCTTCTAGGTCCATCCATGTCATTGCAAATGGTGAGATTTCATTCTTTTTTATGACAAAGTAATACTCCATTGTATAAATGTACCATAATTTCTTTATCGAATCATCTATAGTGATGGGCATTTTGGTTGTTTCCATATCTTGGCTATTGTGAATAGCATTGTAGTAAACATATTTTTCGAATTAGTGTTTTGGATTTCTTTGGATAAGTACCTAGGAGTAGAATCCTTGTTCATAAAGTAGTTCTATTTTTATATATCTCTTAATATAAATCATGATATCACAATGAGGTAGAGAAAGTGCAAAGATTATAGATGACTGGTACATAAATGAATTCACATGTGCTACAGTTTCTGTACATTGTTTCTGTTTGATGGGAAGAAGACAACAATAACAATAGCTACTATGTATTGTGCATTTAGTACATGACCAGCTTTTCATGCATTACTTCATTTCATCTTTGTAACTATGAAGTTAGCGCTCTTATTATCATTATTTTATAATTGAAGAAACTAAAGAGGTTAGCTAATTTGCCCAGTGTCACACAGCGTGTAGTGTCAGAGCCAGTGTTTTAATCCAAAAATCTCTTCTGAGTCCAAAATCCCAAGAGAATTATATAACATTTTGGGTAATAACTCTCTGCTATATCAGACTGTAAAACAGGTAATACTATTCATTATCACTTCTCAATGATTACATTGGAAAACTGAAGACTTGTTTATTTAATATTATGTCATTCCCTATTTTTGGGTAGCTCCCTATCTATGCTTGATACTGGACTAGAAACTGGAAATACAATAATAAATGAGACAAATATTTTTGTTCTCGAGGATTTCCAGTCCAGTTAGATACTATAAATACAATAAATTTACAAAGAAGCACCTACGAATCTCATTTTTAAAGTAGTCACAAGAGCTTTTTACACTATGGTTTTGTTTTTCCTGATAAGAAAGAAAATAGAAAACCAGTAATAGAAACACAAATAATCAATAAAATAATCTAGAAAATCAGTGAGTAGAACAATGGTGGCAACACTAAACTCTAGTCACTCAACAAATATATTTCTGAGGATTTATTACACATAGATACCTTGTTAACTCTGTTATAATTACTCTTAAACAAGGAGATTAAGATGATGCTTTGGTCTCTGTGAGCTCACGGTCTGCCACAGAGTTTAAAATAACAATCATGTAATGGCAGGAAATTTAAATTTATGGAAGCTCAACTTCAAAGCTGAAAGCCAAATTATTGGTTTACATTATATGATTTAAGAAATTTTATCTGACATAACCTCATAAAAATGTTGTACATTTAGTTTTCAGAACCACACAAACACATACACAAAGAACTATTCCTTTCATAGTTTTCAAAGTCATGGATAAAATAAGTAAGCATGTCACTATTATCTTTAATAGTTAAAAAATGATATATTTTACTGATAGTTTTTATTATATTTCTCTGAATAAAAGCCTCTCTTGTTCCCTCTTGGCCATATCCTAGTCTTCAATGAGGAAATCCACCATAAAAGCAAGAGTGCAGAAAGGTAAAGACAGTGATGCCAGATAAAGGCAAAATAAATAATAATAATAATAATAATAATAATAATATTAATAATAGTAAAAAGAAAAGAAAGTTAAAACAAAATATTTAAAATGTGTTTTATTTTAATTTGGTAAGAATACAGATAATGAAATTATTATTTTGTGATGACAATCTTTATTTTCAAAGTCAAAGAAAATAAGAGACCTTATTTAATTCAATTCTACCCAACTCTACTTCATTTTTTTCATAAGGATATTCACTTAATCCCCAGTACCATTCTACATATTCCAGGCAATGCAAAATTGATGCATGATGTGTCATCTGACCTTATAGACTATACATGCTCACTGGGAAGAAAAATAAAACCAATATGGAACAAATTAAAAGCTGCATAAGTTTAGATGTGTTTAAGTATCAAAATATAAAGTACAGACAATAATTGCTATGCCAAGTCCAATGAAAGATAAAGCTGACATAAGTTAAACTAGTTAGGAAGACTTGAGGAAAATTTACAGAATGAGTAAGAATTTTTGTAGTTAGGATATAAGAGGAAAGATAGTCCAAGAAAATGTTGAAAGGCAAACGTGAAATCAGCATGAATAATGGCAGCCTTGATGTGACTGGACAGTTTATATTGGGAAGTTTGGGAGAATTGTATTTGATAAGCAAGATGAGTGTTAATTACGGACACTATTCAATAACACAATGAGGACTTCAGAATTTGTATGATAAGCTAGGGCCTGTTTTAATATAATTAATTAGAGATTGTTTGAAGCTTATGTTGATTTGGAGCAATGGTGAATGATCTCTTTTTCCTAACTAGAATAAAAATGATAATGACGCCATGAAACGATTCCAAACTCTTTTCCACTCTTACGTACTTACTTAAAGGTGCAATTTGCTAGTTTTCCATCCTATAAATGTCCTGTGTAGCTTAGGTTTGAATATTTTGTAGTGCTTGGCTTTTTACAACTTATTATGGAAAGGGACAAGATGGAGTACTCGAAATGATTCATCTTTCAATTAACTCTACAGAATCTTCTCTCAGTCAACAGTCAATATTCAGTCAGTCATTATGGACAGAATAAATCTTAAATTTTAAGTGAATTAATTCCCAGAAGATGACATATTTTTTCATGAAAAGGAGAAATATGAAGATGTTTTATGATACCACAGTACTTCTAGGTTGGAACAGAGAACTTAGAAATCCCATCTTACATTCTAGTTGGTTTGATCACCCTCCTACATTGCCCTGGTTAATGTTCACAGACTTAGACTGAAACATCTCAAGTTTGGTTTATTATATATTTAAGGTATTTTTGTTGATCATGAGATGCCCACATACACCCCTCGACTGTCAAAAAGTAGCTTTCCTGTAATTTCAAACTCTTGGTCCTAGTTTAAGGTATGGAGTGGTGTAAAAATTAAAAAAAAAAAAATGAATAGAGAATTAGGTTAAGGTTAATCTCTCTTTGCCATAATAGTCATTTAGATCATAATTTTTCTTTTCTACAGATTAAATATCTCCAGGGTTTTTTGGTTGTTGTTTTGTTTTTGTGTTTTTTGTTTTTTGTTTGTTTGTTTTTGTTTTTTTTTACCATTCCTTATACGAACACATGTAAAACCTTTGTGACCTTTATGGTAGAATAGTAAAAATATATTTATTTGCTGATTGCTTGTCTCCTGAATAAAATTCAAAAGTTTTAACCCCAAATTGACAATCACCTCTAATTTTACCTCAAAACAAGTAATGCCTATTTCCAATATTATTTCTTCATGCAACTGAAGATGCAGCTAAACAGTTTACAATTCTCCTGACCTCTCTTTCACAGTTTTTTTCCTTCTTAGAAATAATCTCACTTCTCTTGCTGTTAACTATGTGCTAGTCTATCTATTTTTAAAGCACAAGTCAAATTATCTCCCATTCTGTCCATACAAATATTTTTCCTATCTTGTTTTGCTATAAGAAATCTCTCTTCTCTCACTCGACTAATTTTATCATCATCTTTCTTTTAAAGAATTTCTCATGTTCTACCTTATACCATAGTTATTGATACATATATCCTACTTCCTTGAAGGGAAAAAAAATGGAAACTCAGTCATAAATAAATTGTTGAAGAGTGAATACATGAGATTTATTTTAAATTCACCTAGCATCTTAGTCATATTCTTCCTTAAACAATCAAGTTTATTGATTTTCCTCGTTAAATTGTCTTACAAAGAATCCGGACAAAATATCTGAAAAACAGAGTCTGTAATATTCTAGAATGTTCTGTATATTATAATAAATCTTCTAATTTAACCTAAGATGTGTATATGAACACACATACATATGTATGCACACACATACTTATAAACACTCTCACATATGGAGAGAGAGAGAAAGACTCTACACTAATAATTCATATTGGTTTTTCAATTACCTAAGATGGCTTTTTTCCTTTTTTATATGTTTTGCTGTTAACCCTTACTTTCTATATTACATATATGGCCTAGTAGAATGCCCTGAATATAATAAGAACTAAATGAATATTTGCCCAATTGAATTGTACTGCTGAATATGTTGACATAACTATAGGAGTTGCTATTTATTCCTAGCAATTTTATCTCCAATTTGATCCCTTATTTCTGTCTTTTAAGATCTTTTTTGGGAGCCTGG
The DNA here is from genome assembly GCF_057876585.1 of Rhinolophus sinicus. Taxonomy (NCBI): domain Eukaryota; kingdom Metazoa; phylum Chordata; class Mammalia; order Chiroptera; family Rhinolophidae; genus Rhinolophus; species Rhinolophus sinicus. The sequence goes on along the minus strand of NC_142501.1, from coordinate 32,591,975 downwards.
AACATTCAACCAATGTTTTGGCTCTTTCTCTCAACTCCAAGATATCTAAAAATTTGATTAGCAAGACATCATATATCTTCAAACAAGTCATTAATAAAAATGCTGATATATCCGATGATTTCCTATTAGAGATATCCCTCTGGGTGATAATGTATTCATAATCAGAACTCTTGAAATGCAATCATTCTACCATCAAACTATTTGATTATCCTACTCATATATTCTCTTCTTGTTCACAACTTGGTTGCTGCTGGGAAGTTCAGCTTAGTCAGGGCTTATATTTTTCAAACCCTTTTTCCTTCTGGGTGGGGAGGAGAGTGGACAAGTAACTAGCTCTTACCAATGGAATGAGTTTGGATGTGGTACACATGACTTCCAGTCTAAGGGGCTTAAGAAGCAGGTATCAGTCCCCACTTTCTTTCCCCTTCTGCTGGCTTGATGAAAGCTAGCACTGTTAACTTAGAAAGCATTTATTAAAGCTAAATGATGCATAGAATAGAAAGAACCTGGTTCTCTGAAACTTAGGAAGAGAGCTGAGCACTCGCAAAGAATAACTTTTTTGAATTCTACACAAGCAAGAAACAAGCTTTTATGATGCTTGAGCCACTGGATATTGTTTTTGTTTGTTACAGCAACTAGCATTAGTCTGCTAATGTAGCTGTCCATGCATTTACCTTTCCCGATACTTCTTCCTTGCTGGCAGAGACCACCATCCTATACAGAGTCTGAAAATTCCAGATCCTCACAGTCCCAGGACTCCTTTGGAACTATAGCATGGGCAGGTGACCAGTTCTAGCCAAAAAGACTTAAAGACGACTTTGCTTGGAGCTTTTGAGAAAGAAACTTCCTGATGAAAAAATGTCCCTTGAAGAGAGGCTCCAGAACTTTTTTCTGCAATAACCACCTTACTTCCCATGAAGGAAAGTCCAGAGACAAAGACCATGAAATGGCAATGTTGAAGGTTCAAAAGCATTTGGTCCAAAGGTTTGGTTCAAAGGGTTCATAAGCCAAGGACATATCTTCGTTTGAAGCCACATACTTTCTTCTCCGGTCTAGTAATACTATCTTAAAATCATAGTATAGTCTAACATGACTTATTTTTATTTAACATGTTATGTTTACTTGTGCTTACCACTTCAGTTTTCTAACTTTATGTCAATATTTTTTAAATAGTTAACTTTAAAAGTTTGTTCAAAATCAATATCAAGGTCACATGTGTACAGTTCATTAAACCCCTCCTCTATGAAAGCTAAGATACATTTGACAGTGTTCAATGACTGTATGTCTACACACCTGAAATTTTTTCATGCAAGTTTAGTTTTCTTTCTTCAAAAAGCCTTCCATTATGACTAGAGGGACTAGAATGGCATATAAGCTAGTTATATGATCAACAAGAACCCAGTCTTATTCCAAACCACATGGAGTCTACCGGATGCTATAAATATTTTTTTTACTATTGCATCAGTTTGAGTCAGTGTCAAGTACACTTTGCACAGGCACCAGGAATTCTTTTAATTCACCACTGCTTTCCTTTGTTTACCTTTCCCTTCTTTGCATCCCCACCTCCCCATCCAGGCTTCATTTTTGATGCCACTCCTCCTCTCTTTACTAGAAAATCCTGTTTGCCTAGGCTATTTACTTTTTCATAGTAGCCCACATATAAGGTAAACGAATCTATCCTATATTTAATACTGTTGGTCTCTCATAGTACAACATTCCCAACAGAGTTGAAGATATACAAGGAAAAAAGAGAAAATATAATCCATGAATCCATTTCTTTATAAGTCATTTTTATATGATGCTTGAATTTGTTGTTTCTGTAAAAACTTCTGAAACACAAGGTTCCAAACAGAAGTTATTTGAGGGTAAAAAAAGGCCTTGAAACAGTTTTTCTGACTAATTACATTTATTTTCCCGTGTAAGCCCAACTCACAGTTCTGCACTGATTATTGTGTGAGTAAATATGACAGTTTTAAAAAAGATCATTATATAGAATGTTGTATTGCACTACCAAAGAGATAGCCATTGTCTAGTTATATTCAACAATTCACAGTGGTGAGAGTAGCAATGATGCTTTCATTGAGAAAAATTCCATATTTTAGGAAAAGTATTAATATCTTATAGGGGCTGGTAATTTATAAATATATCGTGAATATTATATTTTAAAAAACTATAAAAAAACTAATCAGTGAAGTAAAACATCATAGTGTGAATTTTAATTAAATTGCAGAATTTAAAATAATTCTCCAAAATGTAACATGTTTCTCTCATTTGCTAGATATTCCAGAAGATATAAGGATTGATAAGACATAGTCCTTACACTCAGCAAAATTAAAATCTATTGGATGAAATCAGAGGAACATAAATAAATACAATTCAGGGGAGAAAGAGTGAAAGCACTGGATTGAGATGTAATAATGTTTTGGGAGCACAGGGGCAGTAAGATAAATTTCAAGTATAAAGGACAGAGAGAGGTTGGAGGAGGCTTCACAGCCAAGGTAAAATTTGAACTAGATTTTAGAAGGTAAATAAGACTTTTATAGGTTATTGTGATGGGAATGAGGTGTTATTCCAGGTGGAGGAAAGAGTGTAAAAATATCCTAGAGACAGGAAGGTAAATGGCAGAGTTGGGAAACAGTGAAAAGTCTTCTTGGAGTATATGGAGGAAAACATAGATTGATTCCAGATCACAAAGAAACATGGGTATCATGCCCACGAGGAGTGATTTTTATTTTCCTGTAGTCATTGGGTACCCATTAAATTTGAGGGACCAGGCAATTCCTAACTTTTTTTTTTTTTTTTTAAGTTTCAGGTGTTCTAAGACAATCACTCTAGGAGTTGCACAAAGGAGAAGCAATATGACATTAGTATACCACCATCACAGCAGGGAAAGAGGTTAATAAGAACTAAAACCAGCAATGGGAATAGAGAGATTTGCAGTTACTTGTAAAGGGAAATAATTATGAGTTTAGGAAGAATGGGCCATCTTGTAACTTCACGTCAAGTAGGATGTTATGTGGCTATGGAAATAAAATTCTAAGAGTAAATTGTTATAACTTTACTAATGAAATTACATTCTCCCAGAAACGAAACCACTATGAGAACAGAAAGGTGACTTTCTGTTGGACACTCTGAAAATTCCATTTCTTTTCATTATTAACCCTTATCTGAAATTAATCACTACAACTTTCTTTCTCTACCTTTATTTCCCATTTGTATATTTAACTGCAAATCCTAAAACACAAAGCAAGGTTGTTTTGATACTCAAAAATGTGATAGAGTGAAAGATTATCTATTCATCAAAACACTGTGGGGCTTACCAAAATATTATTTTATCTCATCAAAGAATTTGATATAAACACAAAATGGTCTTAACTTGAACAAACCATGATTGTTAAGTTGGGTCATTTGCCAGGATATAAGCTCTTAATGAGTACATGGGTTAAAAGAATAATATTTAAAGGACGCCTTCAATTCTATGAACATGCAAATGAATCCCAAGGGATTTAGATCCAATTTGTTTTTTCTCCTTACTCAAAATTTAACGTTAAATTTAATTTCTTATTGCCTGTTTTTAAATTATTAATTTTAGTTAAATAATAAAATAATAAAAAGGATCTATAAAGCAAGGTGGTGGGAATGATCTACAATATTGCCATTACAATGACTTCACACTAAGAAGAAGATCAATTCTAAAATTCCGATCCCAGATTTAATGGTGAACTATTCAGTTACAGATGGGAAACTAATGGCTACCTAGAACTATAGAACTAGCAGTTAACTTCTCATTAATAGCATTGTCAGATCTCTAAGGATCTGTTTGTCAACTATGGTTAGGAAGGTTTTTGACTGAAAAACTGTTAAATGGATATTTTGGAAATTTATAGGCATTTTCACGTATGAAGTCTGTAAATAATTTTTTTAGTTCTACCTATTTGAAATACCATCAATTCCACTTAGCTTATTAAATGAATTGTAATCTCACTCACATTTTCCTACCTAAAATCTGTTCAAATTATCTTTCTGTCACTTTGTATTTGATCTTTCATATTTTAATTTGTACACATTTTAATTTATCTGAGCCTCAGTTTACCCAACTGTAAAGTAAGACTCCAAATGCCCATCTCACTGGATAGTTGACTGCATCTAATAAGATTATATAAGTAAAGCATGGGCATTCAAGAAAAAGTAGTGACCATTATGAATTTCTCATTTCTTTTTACAATATAGATCATATTCCCAAAGAAGTTTCTACTTTACAACAAATTTGAACGTATTCATTGGCTAATTGCTTTAAATTTAGGCTGGCATGCTAAGCTAATTTTCTAAGAACTGAATTAAGGTAAGATAGTCTTAAAATAAAATTAAAATAATTGTTTCTTATTTTTCTAATTTACAGGGAAAATATATAATACTTTTCTTCTTTTTCTTTTATGATTTTTTCCTATAAATGTGGTGCTGGTAGTGTTTTTCAAGTAGCATAAGTGGATGATATAATAAAGGAACAACTAGAGAGTAAAGATGAATAGAAAAACTGAGAAATGCCCTGTCTTAAAAATAGTTTTTATTAGTTTCTCAATGCAGAAATTAGCATAAATATAATTTTTTCTGCTTTTTACACTGTTCCTAGTGTACCTAATAAAATTACATACAGATTTCTACTTACTGTCCTCTCTGGAGAGTATCATGGTTTCTTGGTGCTTTGCTTGTCTTTGAAAATATTCCATAATTCAGTTTTTTTCACAAATTCAAAAGTTTCTCTCCAGTTGGTACATATTAATACTTTTTCAAAGAAAATAGCCTTAGTAGAAGAAATTTTTCTGACAAGACAGAATTGATTCAGTTTTTTTTCTTTTTTCTTAACGGTCCCTCTTTTAAGAGCGTGGTATTAAAATAGGAAAAATATAAAAAACAAGAAATAAAAATAATACAATTAAATTTTGTATTAAAATAATACAAGAAAATTAATTTTTAGAATGTGTTTTGGTATTGTCTTAAAATGAAATCATATATATATGTATATGTACACATACATATATATATATATATATATATATATATATATATATATATATATGCCTTCGTAGATAAAGAGACATTTATAGAGCAAAAGGACCTTATTCTTTAGATCAGTGATCTACTAAGGACAGAGAATTGACCAAAATAATATTAAAAAGGCTGTTGTGAAACACATAACAAAATCAATCTTCCAAAGATTATATTACCACCCTGCCTTAAACAACTGGTCTCTATGTGAGGCAGTAAGCATTTAATGGCGTTTGCATCACAAGATGTAGAATTCATCCTTTTATCCCATGGATATAGCCAAAGACATGAGAGCTATGAATTCTGTGACCGTATGAGACCAGGTCACCACACAAGGAAAATTCTATATTTAAAAAAAAAAAAACACACACAAAAAAAACTGTTCTCCAAAAGTTCTTTCAAACTATTTTCTGATGACCTATAAGAAATCACTAGAAAAATTACGTGTATGTAGTTATGGCTAATTTCTACCAATTTAAAATAAAATAATTGTTTCCATGCAAAAATAAATATTTATTAAAACATCTTGAATACTCAAGAATATTCCTTTTAAGGAACTTCCATTTAAGCTTTTGTTTTCTTACTTTTTTTACATGAAAGTATAAAATAAACTTTAAAGTTGAATTACATTTAATAGGTTATAAAATGGTGACCTATATAGAATATGTATTTTAAAAGATAATCACTTTCTGTGGCATTTAAGAAAAACAGCCTTTATGACTTGGAAATTCATATTTAGCAGAACATTAAAAATTAGAGAGTAGTTAGCAGAATACAATGAAAATGAAAATAAAATGAAATGTGGGATGGTTATATCTTCTAGGAAAGTCTGAACAAATGATTAAGGGCTGGAACAGGAATTCATCCTTTGCATATAGCATAGAATGGTGGGGCCTCTCCTTCACTCCTTCACCACTGGTACAACTAGCAAGAGATTTAGATTAAAGATAAGAAAAGACCATGAAAGGAGGAAGGTTGAGAATAATCCTTGATTGTCTTCAATTAAGAATGAACAGAGAACAAATTGATGGAGTTAGGAGAGGGTTGGAGTGATGGGTGGAAAAGGTGGAAGGGATTAAGAAATAAAAATTACCAGTTATAAAAATAGTCATGGGGATATATAATACAACATAGGCAATATATTCAATAATATTGTAATAACTATATATGGCAGTAGATCACTATATAAGGAATATAAATGTATAATCACTATTTTGTACACCTGAAACTTATGTAATATTTATTGTATGTCAACTGTAGTTGAACAAAATGAAAGAATGTAATGGTCATCCTACCTGAGGCCTACTCCTCTGCCACAAGAATTTCAGCAAAGTCTAATGTTTCAATGCATCTTAAGAAGGGTTTAACTTATCACCTACTTACATATTATAAGACATTGATCAAACAACTTCTGCCCCCATTTAATAAACAGTAAAACTGGAAAACAGATTTTTCTGTGCTCTGAGCACCTCTCCAGACAAGTGCGCTTCTGGAAAACCCAACCTCTGCTCTGCCTGGTAATCCTGGCTGGGCTCCCACTGTATGTGGGCTTCCAAGTGCATATGGGTTTCCAAGAACCGCACTGCCTCTTTGCTCACTCAAGTCATGCCACTTGTCACTTTACTGACTCTTCTGTTTTCTGCTCAAGAATTCAGAGTTGAGGGCAAAAGAAAAAAAAAAAAAATGCTTTCGGCAAATGACAGTTTTCCAAGGAAATTTCTGTTTATAAACATCTGAACTTGGAACTGGCTGGGAAGAAAAGAATGATATAGAATCTTCAGGAATCAAGATTTGGGGAGGAAAAGTTTTCTGTGTTTTCAGAGCCCTAGAGAAAACACTGTGTCTATAATAAGAGTTACTATCTACTCCCATTGTTGCTCAAAAAAAAACAACCTTTTAATTGGTAAACATTGCTTGATCTTAGAGGGAAAAGCATTGACTTTGGAGTCAGAATATAGGTCTCATACAATCAAGTCAGCTTAAAAGGACATACTATATGAAAACCACTTTGTACAATAACAAACATTACAAATATCAGCACATCAATAACCGTAAGCACTAGAAGATGATTTTCAAATATTGGTCTTGTCACCTATTGGATTTGTGATATTAAGCGAATTATTAAACTTTCTGCGCCTCAGTTTTTACTCTGTAAACTGGGGATAATATCTACCTGAAAGGCTGTTGGGAAAGTGAGTTTGGCCTGGTTCTGTGTAAGTTCTCAATAAATCAAAGCTACTATTTATTTATGATTAGAGTATGGCAAAGAGAGGATAGAATTCCCACTAGGATGAAGGAATCTGTGGTATAGGTAATAATAGAACGTTTTTAAAAATCAGTTTATTATTTGAGGTCTCAGAAAAGGCAAGAGAAGAGAAAGACAGAAAATGAAGAGAAAAATAACAACATTAACATACAGAATATAAAATACATTCCTTAATAAGCCATCCATATTTATTAGATTTTTAAAAAGCATCCAGTGCCTTAAAAGGTTTTTGAGAGCTGCGCTATTTTTAATAAAGTCTCATGTGAAGCACCAAATAAGCTCTTAAAAAGCCTGGAAGTGCAATTCCATTCAATTTCTATCAATAGGAATTGCCCAGGTGTAATGTGCTTCATGCAGCGCATATCCAGAGAACGAACTCACTGTATTCTTCACCAGTGAAGGCATCGAGATGCCTTTGCTGGGGAGCCGGTCCCAAAGCATGTTGGAAAAGATCAGAAAGTAAATATGGAAATCACTAGCATCTTTTGATTTTTAAATGTACCTTGTTGTGCATTTACCTGGTTGACATATGAAGAAGACTCAAACAAAGCATTGAGTAAGGTTTCATAAAAAGTACTATTTTCTTCCCAGATGTAACACTAATAGCTAAGCTGTTACTCGATGTTTTTCTCTCTTTTTCGTGATTTTAGGAGAGGAAATAGGTAAATTTTTGTAAGCAGAGCAGTTTTAAAATATAGGCATGATTTAGATATTTTTATAAACATTGGATTTCTGTTATTCACAGGAAATTTCCTCTTACATATTAAAAATGCCTGCATTTTCTTTTTAATAGCCATGTTACTAATGTGTGCTTGATATAAGATGAGTGCTTTATAATTAGGGAAATACACATATACTCAAACCTAAACTTAACCTAAATGAATTTTCAGAAAGTTGTAAAATACTGTGTTCACTGTCTGTTCTCTCCAATGGATTAATCTGAAAAACAACTGGGACTCAATTTAGAATTTCCTGGCAGAGAGCAAGAGAAATGTCAAACTCTCAGTTTTACTTTATTGAAGGTGCTCTTAGGATTCCAATGGAAAGAATTGTGTGTGCCTAGTAGCCAGAGAGCAGTGGGAGGCAATATTTAGTTTATTAATGTATCTTTGATTTTTTTCATAGTGTTCATGCCTAGTATTAAAAATCAGGACCATGATCCAATTTTCCTCTCTCCCTCCCTCTAATGGAAAAGTACTATGAAAAACAGATAAAGTTAACAAGATGTTGCATAAAATCAAAGTGCATTTCAGTAATCCCAAGATATTCAATATATTCCATTTGCCTGTGCATTGGAATGGCTCAGTAAATTATGTTCCACTTGTAAATATTGAATTTTAATATCTATGTGCCAACAGTGCACAATGTTCTATATACATTAGACAACATTCTTGTCCTCTGGAAGCTTAAGTTTTGTAAAAACAAAACTGGTAATTTGTTTTCCTGATGTTTTTCTTATTTTGCATTTTATTAACATGGCAAGAGCCATGGATTTATTAACTGTATATCTAATATCTATTGAATATTGGATCCAAGTTCCTTTACCCTTTCAATTGAATTGGACTAGATTTTTAAGAAATTAGGGGTAAAAAGCACAATGAAGTAAAGAGTGAATCTAGGGATTAAGAAAATTGTATTGTTAAATGAGAAATAAATTTTGATATTTTAATGGCTACTAAACTGTTGATAATAATTTAAACAACTGTTACAAAATGAAATTTTAGTAGATTTCTTGCTGTGTTCTGTCAGTAAACTCACGAAGCAGCCACCAAAATATCACAGAAACATCTAAGACTTTTGTTAAAATACTAACTGGATTATGAAAGATTAATTGTGTATTTAGTGCTTTACTATGAATTTTGTAGTGGGATGAAATGAAGGAGCATAAACAACCTGGAGATATGTCTGAAACTTAATTTTCATCTATTAAGACACTATCTAGTCTTCAATATGATATAATCAAAGTATAAATTACTTGTTCTGGAGTTGGGGGGCGGGGGGTGGATCTTTCAGAAAACCATGTGACCCAAATGACCTAAATGGCAACAAAGTTCTCTCTATTTTCAGGTTGTTGGTGATCCAGGGGTAGGTTTTGTTTTGGTTTTGGATTGTTTCATAAACTAAAGTTTTGGAATTTTTATTCCTTTGTTGATTAGAAAAAAAGGAAACATATAATTTAAATAAATAACACTTTTATAATATTCTCTTTAGAACTGCTTTTGCCCCATCTATTCCTCATGCCAATGCTTAAATTCCAACCCTCATTCAACTCTATTTCTAACCTATCACTCCTCCATATCTTGGAGAGGTTTTGTTCTCTGGCTTATATAATCCCAGCTGTCATGATAAAGTAATTATTTGTACTCAGTATATAAAATAGATGAGGGAATAATCAAACTCATCTTGCTAACTTCCTTATTTTTTTTTTTGCCTGAAATAACTTTGATGATGCAACAATACTTCATAGAGATGATCGTTGCTCTCCTTCCCATAACACTTGTGAAGGAAGGTCTGCTGCCAAGGCAGTGCTGAGAGGCAGGTGCCACTTTCATATTAGGCTTGGTCAACATATTCTAATGAGAATGGCAAGAGGTTGAGTCGAGGCCAGGCAGAGTTCAAGATCCATTTGCAATTCTAAATTATGAGAAAATAAAAGCAAAAACTAAATAGGAAAGTTGGTCTCAGAGAAAAAATGAGATAGAAGTATGGAATCACTGAAAGAGAGGGAAAGATAGTGAAAAAAGGACAGATTGTAACAGGGTTCTGACGACCCTGGAAGAAGTATGGCAAAAGTAGTTGCTTTCTTTCCTGATGACTTTTATGTTCACATTCCAATATGTGTGTCCTTTTATCAACTCCTTTTTACTTGAATTAATTTGAGACATAATTATTCCCTACAATTAAGAAAAACCTTAACAAAAGCAACTGTGGAAAATGAAAAACCAAGTTAAATTGAAAAGTTAAATTGGAAAATCGTAGAGCCATAGAACCATAGATATCGTCATGTACAACCGTAAAGTGTAGCAAATAAGTTTAACAAAACATTATATGTGTACTTAAAATGACATGGTAAAAATTATATCAAAAATGTATACAGGTGGTCTACCCTTTATGAAACGTTTCAGTGAATTCTGCCGATATCCTTTAGGGTAGGAATCAGTGTGCCTATTTTACAGATGAGGAAAGAGTTATTTGCAGAACAATGGGAATTCTTTTTCTAACAAATTAGAACTGTGTAAATAAATTAATCAAAGGCATGTTGACTATAGAATTCTCTGTTCCTATAGCATGTCTTCCTTCAAAAACTAATCACGGGATTGTAAGTAGTTTTAGAAAAATAGTAACACCACACATTTCTAGAAAATATTTCTATTTATTCACATCTATCCAAGAGATTTACTTTAAAATTATCATAATAATTAGGTTTGGATGATAATGAGGATAATGAGGATGATGGTGATGGTGGTTGTGATCGTGGTAGTGATGGTGATGGTGAAAGTCTACCCACTAGACATCGCAAAATGAATGTTCCTCAGCTACCTCACTTTGCATTTCCAAAAGAAATCATCTTGCATCTCAAATATGCACTCTGCCTATATTTCCCAAGCTCAGAAACTGAGAGTTGTTCTTGCCTCCTCTGCTTAAGTCATCCCTGACATCCAAAGAGTCACCAGTCCTTTACACATCCTGTCTTCTAAATGTATCTTGGAGCAGCTGCCCATGTCCCTGCCTACCTGCACTGCCTCTATTTAGACCATCAGCATCTCTCTTTGGAATGTCTGAGTGAACCTACTATCTAGGCTCTGAATCCAGCGTTCTCACCCAGGGTGGAATGCTCATTAATCCTTTTCAGCCCTGGGCAGAGTGAGCTATCTCAAATGAAATTTGAAAATTTTATACTCCTGCTTAAAATGAATCAGTGCTTAAAATCCATCGTCCTTAACATGCATTGCTAGTCTTTATCTAGCTCTCTCAGTCTACTCTATTTTTACTGTAGCCCTAGCAAAGTGTACTACACACTCTCAGAACCATATGCATTTGAACTTTCAGTTACCACCAATATTACTATCACCACTCCTGCTAATAAATAATTACTGCTGCTTCTGTTACTACTACTACGATGACAACTACTACTACTACTACTACTATTACCACTGTTACCACTACCATCACCACTCTATTAGTACCAGCAAAGCCAAATTAGCATGGTTTTATTCTCTCATGTAAAAAGTTCAGAAGTAGGCTCTTCGGAGCTCCTAGTGTGAACTACAGAACAAAGGATTCACACTCCTTTTTTTTCTTAAAGTTCTACTGTCTATCTCATGGTCTAAAATTGTTCCTTAATTTCCAATCATCATATCAATACTCCACCCAGGAAGAAACAAAATTTTCCATTGGTCTCCCACTGACCAGAACTTATTAATATTATCACCCCTAGACCCAAGGTAGGCAGGGAAATATAATCATAATTTCAGAAGGATATGTGCTCAACTGGAAATGATGGGTTATTTTACTAAAGTGGAATGGATTGTTTATTCTGCTGTTGGGTTGCTTCAGTTCCCTATATATTTTGCACATTATCTCTTAATCAGACAGATGGTTTGCAAATATTTTCTCCCATTCAGTAAGTTGCCTTTTTATTTTGTTGATGATTTCTCTTACTGTGCAGAAATTGCTCCTTTATTAAGGGAGGGGATATGCTGTCTCTCCTATCTCCATAGTGAGAATTTCAAGGCACACTCACTGTTGCCCAGGAATTATGCTGAGACTATGATTAAAAGTCATAATTGTAAATCTAAAGTATAATCTAGAGCATAAAATCTATGAAAATTCACAGGAATTTTATGACATAGATATGTCCATAATCCTAAGGCCCAACTAAGATTTTCAATGAGGTTCAACCACTCCTTCAAGTTACTATTTGTTTCATTTCGTTTTGCTTATTCTTGAATGTAATCAAAAGCCTTTGGGTACGTGACTAAACTATTTTGTATCCTCCGGATTCAACCAGCTCATTTCAATCAAAATTTAAAAGGCAGGAAACTCTGACATTGCATTCATCAATGGATCTTCAAAACAACACCAATAATACCAACAATAATAATTTTAGAAAATTTCTCTACTTAAAATTTTATAGTAAGAGAGAAGAAAATTCAAACTATTTTACCGTTTAAGATTGCTAAGTATTTTAGAAAGTCTCTATATGCTTAGGATGACTTTGACTAAATAGTAACTTTAAACTATGAACTCCTTGATGACAGGAACAGGTCTTATTCATATTTTCTATCTTCAGAATCTGGCCCAGAGCTGGGCATAATGAATGTTCATGAATGTTCATTGAAAGCAGCAAAGGAGAGATATATGTGTGTGTATATATGTGTATAGATATATGTGTACATATATGTATACATATATACGTATATATATCTACACACACACACATATATATATACACACACACAATAATTATGCTTTCAACCCAGTTTCCCATCTCCATTTTTAAAATTTTTTTCTGAGAATCATTATATTTTACACAATTAACATGATAATTTATTTATAGTTTAATTTTCCTTTTCATAAATCAAATATCTTAAAAGACAATACAAGTGTCATCATTCAAAATCACTTGTTTCTTCTTTAATTTAATTATTTTCTACCTGTCTGGCAAAGAATAGTCAGAATCTATTTGTGTTGCCATCAGGCTCTCTACTATAGCTTTTTTTTTCCCTACTCCTTAATTTAATCCCTTGAGAATTCATTGTATGCTAAGAGTGTGTACATCTCTACCACATACCCATATCTGCTTCCTTTATTGCTGTCATCACTATCTAAAATTATCTGGTATCTTTATTTGTTTACATGTATATCGTATTGCCTTATTTCCTGACTAAAATGAAAATATCAAGAGGGAATGCATCTTGTCTATCATATTAAACCCTGTTCTCTAAAGACCTTATACAGAGTAGATACACTCTGGACATACCTGGAAGGATAAAAAGAAGGAGGGAGGGAAAGAAGGAAGGAAGGAAGGAAGGAAGGAAGGAAGGAAGGAAGGAAGGAAGGAAGGAAGGAAGGAAAGTTTTTTCAGAGAAGAGGAGCCCTAGGAACTTTATTTTCTTTGTAGACTATTAACATTTATTCAAAGACTTTCAAAAAATTGAAAGGTCTTAAGTGATTTCTTAATATGTTTGATTGGCCAAAGTTCAGTTTCATGACAATATATGGTTACAAATTTTTCTCATAATGTGCTTCCCTATAGGGCTTTACTGTCTAATAAAGTACAGAATAGTTCACCCACTAAGCAGCATTTTAAAAAGTAAATTTACATAGACCCATTAACATTAACAAAATAAAATTGGTTAGTGATCTTCTAATCCTTTTACGGATTTTTGAGATACATAATAAAGACATTGGTAATATAGAATATTAGTAACTAATTAGCTCTAATCTAACAAATTTGTTTTAATACTTTTAAACTATCTTAATTATCTTTCCCTTTTGGTCTTATTCTTTTCTAATCTACTACCACTATTTTTAAATATCCTTGAAATTATTAAGTTTTGAGATGTTTTTATTTTTTTATCAATTGAAAGAAAATCAATCCATAATGTCTATTATGCACTTATTATGTGCAAGGAGCTATGTAAGAAAGAGGTTATCAGTATTCAAAACTTTAGCTACTTCTCCAATTAGGAAACTTACAACCATCCCTATAGTATGAATTAATCATAAGTGGCGAGTTAGTAAACAGTCAAGTGATATAGAATGTGTAGTTTTAACTTGGGAAGGTATTCGAATTAGAAATTTAGAAAGATAGTGTGTGAGGAGAAAATTTCATGTACTAGGAAACAGCAAAATCAGAAGCACAAACAGAAATTTCCAGAGATATTCTTGAGTAGAGTATAGAGTAGTGGATAAAGGGAGTATTTGGAGATGAAATCAGAAATTGGGTTGCAGTTAGAATGAGGGGATCCATGATGACCAAGCTAAAAATTGTAACTGTATATACTATTGCATAAAATTCAAACAACTTCATAAAATAAATGGTTACAATTCTAAATCATACTACATAAATTTAGGTGTAAGTCTCTAACTGCCATATCTCAATGGTTCAAGAAAAAGCTCAACAAAAATCAAATTGAAAGTGAACATTATATCCAATAGAAATATTGCCTTGGATTTATACAGCACTTCACCATCTAAGAGCTGATAGCTGTAATTAAGAAATATTCACTGTGTATGCTTCATGCACTTATAGCTGTAGGTATATATATATATATATATATATATATATATATATATATATAGCCTTTCCTCACTATAAAATAATATATAAAATAATATATAAAATAATATAATGCTTCATGCACTTATAGCTGTAGATATATATATATATATATATAGATATATATATATATATATATATATAGCCTTTCCTCACTATAAAATAAATATTAGTTAGCAATGTATTCTAAGTATGCCAGAATACGTTTCTGAAACATACTAGATATGAAGAAAAGAACTAAGATATTAGCAAATTTCTTATGTGCACATATATGAATATGAGCTTTAAACCTGGTGGCAGGAGAAGGGAAAAAGGAGGTAGACAAACAATACTTACTGAGTACCTACTGTGTATTATTCACCTTGCTGGGAGCTCTATAGATATGACTTTCATGTATTATTCCAAGGATCAGGTACCCAAAACCATGCAGCAAGGAGGTTTTGAACTGCTGCTCTGCTCCAGCAACACTTACTTGGTCCAGACTCCAGGCAGAATTTCACCCCGCTCCCCCTCAACATACAGAGGGCCATGGGTCTGAACATATGACTGCTGGAGACAGTAGGATCGCAAAACTTTAACCACCTAATGAAATGGGTAAAGTAAAAAAATATTGTGAAGGTTGATTATGCTTTGTCATGTTGATGGAAGCTTTAAGTCAGATCAGTTCATTATAATTTGTGAAAAGTCAGCAGCACATCTCTGGGTGCAATCTTTTGCCCCGGCATTTATGAGATCATTCAGATTGTCCAAAAGTTAAAAAAGTCTTGTCTAATAGACAGGCGTTAGCCCTTAGGGGCCAAGGGTGTCAGTCCAAGCCTGAGTAAAAACACGAGGGGAAGTCCCAGGGTTTACATTCTGCCAATTGCCACTTTTTCTAGGCAAGTGACAAAAACTGCCTGTGTCTGGAGAATCTTACCAACACAGGAGATTGCTTTTATGTGACAAGAGAGAGACAGACTTGAGTTGGGGAGGAAAATATTATTAATGTGAGATCAGAGGCAGCAAAATGCTTGGGTTCTGTCCTCCACGACAATTTCACTTCTCTAACTTCTACAACTAAAATACTTATCATTCTCTAAACTAGATCTTAATCCCCAGTGCCTCTTTCAAGCTGCAGCTGCCTTAAAGGAAGCTCCGTGCAGAAGTCCCCAAAGCAGCTCAAACTTATATGGGCAACACCAGACTTGGTATCATCCTTTTGGGAAGTGAGGAAATAGTTTTCCTGTGTCCCTAGGTTAGTGCATTGAAGGACTCTCCACCATCACCCAAAATGGAAAGCAGAGATTCATTTTAAACTAATGCCAGTTTGATATTTGCCACCTTCAATCACTCCCCAATCCTGTCAATTTTATCTCAACTTAGTATTTTTCCCCTTCATTTAATGTGTAAGTCTAATGTTCTTACCACAATAAAATTTGTTTTTATGGTCTCCACTCTCTGGAACCCCTCCTTTTTCTCATTTATTCCCTCCTAATTTTTTCTTTCTTCCACAGCTCAGAAGCCCTGTCTGCAATAATTCTTTTAATAGCACTCTCCCTTCCTTACTCACAAATATCCCTTCTATTTTATCTTGTAAACCCTAAAACCAATCAATCTGATTGATCATTTACTTTGGGTAATGCTGGGGGAATTTAATCAAATGGATTAATGCTGCGATAAATCCCTAAACCCAGAGCCTTTCAATGCACTGGCTTGTCAATACTTTTATACTTTCACTATCATTTCTCTCTCTCTCTCTCTCTCTCTCTCTCTCTCTCTCTCTCTCTCTCTCTCTCTCTGTGAATTTTACTACTCTTTGCAAGGCTTTGACCCCGTATCCTACCTCCTCATCAGAAGAGGGACTTAGTTTCTACTCAACACAAACAACAACAAATTGTATATATACCTTATTAACCAGAGGGTCCCTCAAGTTCCCACTCTTCTAGAAACTAATCTGCACACATGATCAAACAAATTATATTTTCTCTCCTTATATTAAACACTGTTCCACCTCTTAACTTGTCCAGTCACATGGCTTTAAATACCATCTACAAACTAATCACTCCCCAAATTGTATCTCCAAACTTGCCATCTCCAAACTCAGCCTTTGATTGCCACTCAGATGTGTCTTCTGGCCCACTTAATCTTTTTCACCTCAGTAAATGGCACCAAACTCAGGAATCATCTGTAGTTCCTCCCTCGTCTTCACTCCCCATCAACCCAACAGCAAGGCCCACATGTATGAAATCCATTCATTTCTCTCTCTATCTCCAAGCCAGCCCCAGTGATTCAGTGCACTATCACCTCTCACCTAAAATGCTCATATATATATATATATATATATATATATATATATATATATATATATATATATGCGCTCAGATTTGATTACACCACCTTTCAATTGACTTTCCATTGAATAAAATCACACTGTCTAATGATGGCCTACAAAGCCCTCTCTGATCAGGCCCCTACTTACCTTTCCCTCACAATGAATTGCCACTTGCTCTTTTTTCAGTTCCTCAAGCTTACCCAGGATCTTTCCTGCCACTGAATCTTTACAAATGCTAAGAAATGTGTTATGACTTTGTTAAATTAACAATTTGTTATGTGGAGCACAGGGTTCTGGATGGTGATTCACGATTCAACAATAAATCCCAAGAGAATATGAAATAGAAAAGCATATTACTCACAGGTCCTGGAGGAAGTACACAGCACACCTCAAGGGGTCAGATGGGGAGGTCACAGGAGAGTACAGCCAGAGAGAGTAATAGGTTCCTGAGCTAAGTCCAGATTAGTCAATAGAATGGGTTTGGGGTAAGCCCCACAGGAGTCTTATCTAAGGAGCACACAGGGGGAAGGCCCTGGGAGATGGGCGAGACTGCTAATCACGAGGTCTGTTGAGGAAGTCATATCGGGAACTGGCATTGGCTTGTGAGTCTGTGGGCTGTTATGTGAGGCATGAAGGGGCTAGTTTCATTTTAGGGTCCCCACAGGTTGCTTGGCCAAAAAAGTGGATGCCAAGACAACAACACCATGGAGTAACTCAACTACTCTCAACAAAATGTTACTTCGAGCATGGCCTTCCCTGCTCTTCACATACATTACTTGTTCTTTCTGTGCTTTCATATCTCAGTTTAAATGTCATCTTCTCAGACAGAGATTTTTCCTGATCGCTCAATCTCACTAGGCTTTTCCATCCATACCCCACCCAGTTATTTTTCATCTTAGCACTTTGTTCCTTTTCTTCATAACAATGATCATCATTTGTTATTTTGTTCTTTTGTCTGTATCCCATGCTATACTGCTCCATGAAAGAAAAGTTCATGTCTCTGGCTCTCTATCCCCAGAGCCTAGCTCGGTGTCTGGGACATGGTGGGTGTTTAATAAATATCTGTTCAGTGACTGACTGACTGACTTAATTAATCACAAAGCAAATTCCATCATCTGTGCACCAGATATCACTCCCCTCATCTTTCAGGAGTTTATTCCAATTGATAACCCTCCTTCTTTTCTATTTTCAACTTCTCATTCAAACTGTTATTTGTATCTGAGCAGACATTCCACATGGACCCACCCTTAAGAAGGCTGCCTTGACTGACAGGTACATCTTTTCAATTGTAGGGCTCATTAGCAGACTCTTTTGGCTTTCATATTAAGCCACATTGTTCAAATTAAGCACTACAGTAACAAAAAAAAAAATAGTTTTGCTCCCTTACACTACTGTGCACTTTTATATCTCATTTGTTCAGAATCCAACAACTTTTTTCACACCTGAATGCCTCACTGGCCTTTTAAATTTAAAATATCCCAAAATAAAACTCTGACCCCAAATAATTCTTTCTTGTACATTTTCTGTCTCTCTTTAATATTCAGCCAATCCCCAAAAGTAGAAGACTTGAAATTATCTTGAATTGTTTCTCATTTCATCAGCCATCACTTTCTATTAATTATATCTTCTAAATACCTCCTCTCTGCGTTACTTTATATATCAACCCTCCCTATTTCTGCACTTTTAATTTGCTTTCTGTTTCACCTTGTCTTTGTTCTTGCTCCCTCAAAAGAAAAAAAAATATCAAGAAACTCCTCACTTTATATTTTTTACTCGCTCTCCAATGCATTAAAGATAAATGTCAAATCTTTACCTTGACAGGTGAGATCATCTTTCATTACTTAACTCCCATTCATTTTTTCACCTTATTTTCTGATCACTCCTCCATAAGAGCCCTTAGCTCTGTCCAGGTTGCCCCACCAGTACTTTTAAACCACTATGCTTGGTGCCCACAGCTTGGCCATCCTTGCACACTGGCAAACAAGGAAACTATCCATCAAGATTCAGGTTAAATATCACCTTTTCTATGAAACCCTCTCCAAAGTCTTGTTCTTCTCGTCCCTAGAAATGCATTATTTGTATATCTTATACATACACGGCAGCTGCTGTGTTCTGCCCTTACTAGCATGTGGAATATCAGAAACCTGGGCTATTTATTATCCTCACCAGCTTTGTTCACAGCACTCAGCACATAGTAAGTATTCATTCAATTAACGCTTGCCAAACTGATTAATAAATGAGTGAAAATGGTAGAATAATTAAAACCCACTCTTCACATGTTAAAGATATGTTTGAGTTAGAGGCTGGTAACTATCCTGAAAATCCAGGAATGCTGCAGGTAGGATGGCCTTAGGAAAAGACAGCGAGTTTTATTTCAATCAATACCAGCTCATCAAAGTACCACTCCATAGGAGCCTGACCTTGGACAATCTCTCTAGGCTTCTGCTTCTAATCTATATACCAGGGATAATACTACCTTCTTTGTAAACTTATCCGAGGATTAAGTAATGAAGTTTGTAAGCACTGAACACAGTGCCTGGCACATAGTAAAGATGCAATAACTGCAAAAGCAACTATTGGAAAATATCCCTGTGATGCTGTCAGTCTGGTTAATATGTATATTCTAGTATTCTCACAGGAGATGCATAACTAACATAAATAATGAGTGAATTATCAGTACTATAAAGACAAGGTCACCGATGAACACTGTTTGCTTTTTCACTGATCTATTTTACGTGCTCTGTGTCAATCTCACCTCTTCCAAGAATCTCACCATTTAAATATTATCTGCTCTGAGTGTTCCATTAATTCTCACGCCTTTACCAATTTTACAATCAAATGATGGTGTGTAATTGTGAAATTATTGCCATTTTAATGTCTTCTCTAGGTTCTCTGAGCAGGTCTGTTAGTTTACATTCCAAGACTTTTGTGATCAGCGTTTATTTCTTTGAACTCATTCATATCCCACCTAATACCCAGCACAATGTCTACGCAAGGAGATATTAAATAGATTTTTGTTGGATTAAAAAAATAAGTTAAAAATGTAATGTCTCCATTCATAAGTATACTTGGTAATATATCTAGAAATATTTCCCATCAGTGGTGATAATATATAAAATATGCGTGTGCATTCTATATCATTTTAATACATATAGAACATAAAATTATTTACACGCTCAGATCTTCTATGTGAACAGTCAAGTAAAATTGATATTTTTATCCACCCCTAAGTAGATAGTATACTTAGTTTATAATTAATTACTCAATCTAGTAACTAGAAATGAGTAATTTTCATATTTCAGGGAACACAAACATTAGAAAAAGAAAATAGGCAGCAACTTATTTGAGTGTGTTTAAAGAAAAAAAAACAAGCCAAGGTCATTCTTAAGGAATGAGAAAAGGTACAACCCCAAAACACAAGTGTACAAAGTGATTATGTAGATTGCCTAGCCCTCAACAAACCTTTAATTTAACTGGGTTACTGGAAACGAGGCATACCACACAAAACACTGACTAGACTATAGGGAACCTGGGGCAGGCAGATTTTTTAGATGTATCAAGGGATTGAATTGCACTAGTTACCTGCTCTCTGGAAAGTAGAACAGAGCTAGGGAATAATAAAGGGCAGATAGTGGGAGAGGGCATAGTGGGTAACCATGTTTCATTGAACTATTTACCCAGCCGCTCTCTTCTGCCCTAAAGGAAGACAAACAAACAACAACTGGGGACGCGTTAAGATTAATTTTATCCAGCATATTGTATTCCTTGGGTTTTATCTGA
>NC_142501.1:32501287-32566287 GCF_057876585.1 Rhinolophus sinicus | reverse complement strand
AGAATATCATTTAGAGTAACTTCAGGAGGGATTAGAAAGTTATTTGAATCCTTAACTAAACCACAGGGTCTGGAGTCCCACCTGCTATAGGATTGCAATGGCCTTCCACTCTATATTTTCAATCTGTTAAGCATTGCCTCCCCAGGTTTACCTCTATTTACTTGGTCCTAAAATTCTTTTCAGCCGCATCCAAGATAATACATAAAATCTATGTCATTTGAAGTAGTTTGAAGTCATTTGAAGTCTGCTGCTGGACACTGGAAAGATACACAAGTACTACCAATATGTCTAGTGAAGCCCAGTGGTAGGTTGTCACAAAATCCCAAGATCTCATAACAGGAGATAAGAGTCCCATAAAAGTCACATGCTGCCAAGACAAGATGATTTATATCACAACTTTTGAAACTGCTAGTTTCTCGTGGTTGACTTAGTTTTTGAAGAAATAAACTCCTTTGAAATAGGCCTGATGCATCAGATTACCTGCCTTATATGTATTATTTTAGCTGCATGAAGATACTAAAATCTATCAAGTGAGTCCAGGTCAGACTGGTCTTTTTCTTATTTTAAGTTACTCTAAGACACCCCCAAAACCACAACTATTCATAAGAAAATCCTGATTGTGGTAACAAATTACAGTGATTCAGGCAAGAGATAATGGTGACTTGAATTAAGGCCATGACATTGCAGATGACAATGACCTAAAGGGTAAAAAATTAAGATGGTTACTTGACTATGTAATGGCTATAGGGATAAGGAAGAAGCAATGACTCATTCATTTGTTCATTTATTCCTTCAGCAAATATTTACTGAGTGCTGAAATATGAGTGCTTGGATACTGAGGTGAGAGGCTATGCTGATGTTTGGCATACAGTGTTGAAAAAATATGGCCCTTGCCATTATGGAGCTTATATTCTAGTAAGGGCAGTGGGGGTGGAGGAAAAGGGAGCATGAAGAAAACACTAAAATAACAACAAATCAAAACAAAAGATAATTGAATTATTTTAATAATGCCAGGAAGAAAATCAAAAGAGTGAATAAGAGTAAATAAGAATCATTTGGAGAGAAGCTACTTCATAAAGTCAAGAACAGAACCTCAGAGGAAATGATGTTGGAGCTGAGATCGGAAGGATGGAAAGAGACAGCCAAGCAATGAGACAGAGGAAGTGTGTTCTGGATATTTCTGAGATCCTGAAAAGGAAAAGAGCTTGGTATAACTGAAGAACAGAAAAGAGGTTTGGGTGACTAGAATACAGTGAGTAAGGAAAAACATAGTATGAAGTGATGTCAAAAGGTCAAGGTAGAAGGAATCAGGCAGATCTTTCCAGTTTTATAGGCGATAGTAAAGAGTTTAAATTTTTTTATAAGAGCAAAGCTATTGGAGCAAGTTAAGTGACATAATTAAACTGTCTTTTTAAAAGCTCATTCTGACATCTATGTCTAGATTGTATTGGAAGGGCGCAGTAGCAGAAATAGAGAGACAGGTTAGAAAACATTTGCAGTAGATGAAGATGGCAGCAATGACAGAGATGAAGTGAGTGGATCCAAGAGTTTTGTTGGTCTTAGAATTGAATCATCTGAGGTGTGAAGGATAAAAGGAATTAAGCGGGATTATTTTTTGCCACTACTGAGATGGCAAAAACTAGGGAAGGAGCCAGTGGAAAGCAAAATTGAAAGTTCTATTTGGGTCACGTAGTTTGAAATCCCCAACAGACATCATCTGTGGAAGTCAGATAGGCAGTTGGTTATATGAGACTTGGAGAATAGGGCAGAGTTGTGGCCTACAGGTATTCAAGGAGTCATCAACATGTGGAGAATACGTAACACCAAAAGGCCAAATGAACCATAAGGGTAGAAACAGAGAGGTGGGACCAGAATTGAGTTTCAGAGGTTTTCTGTATTCATCACTATTACACCAGCAGAGGGAACTGCAACAGAGATTAAGCAGTGACCAATGAAATCATAGAGAGTGTGCTGTCCAGGAAATAAGAGTGCAGTGTTTCAAGAAGTATTCCATAGTCAAGATTGTCTAATGCTGCTGAGGGGTAAAGATAATGAATGGTAAACAAGCTATTGTTTTGTGCCAGTGGATGAATAATGATACCATTTGCTAAGAGGTGGATCACAAGGGGAGGAACAGATTTGGGCCGTATTGAGTTTCTTGTTCCACCATACCACTCATGAAGACCTTATTGCCAAGCCTGTCATTTGTAATGTCCCTAACACTTTGAATTAAGCTCTGTATTTACTTGGTGTTACTAAAAATTGAGAACTGCTAGATGTCATTTTGTTTGTATTTATAAGTTAGAAAGAAACATACAGAGGTAAGCCTATCAGATGGAAGAGGCTGAATAAAAAGTGATCAGAAACTTTTTGTTTGTTGGCTGGAGAGAGAAGAAAGGAAAGTGAGCAGAAGAAAGAAGCCAGAAAAAATAGAATTTATTAAGCATTCACTAGGCAACAGATACTGCTAAATACTTTCTATTTTTAATTAAATCACAGGAAATAAATATTAAAATTTTTACAAAATAAAAAGTTGAACTCAGTAAAATTACAATTAACTTGGTTAATTACACATAAGTGATAAATGAGGAAATAGGAATTTAAATCAAGAATTCGATTATGCTGTTATGCTACCTAGTGTTACCAGTCCTTGCAATGACATAATTAATCTGTCTTTTTAAAAGCTCAATCACATGGATAGTGGAGAATTTATACAATTACCAAGAACAGTATGTGGATACCAGTGGTATAGATGTGCATGCTGCTGGTTGCCTTCATCCCATCTCTCTCTTTTGGTACCTTCTCTGGGTATTGTACCCACGACTCCCACCCTGAGCACCAAATGCTCATCACTGCTATCATCCCCTACTTGAGTGTCACATAGTACCTGCTCTGTGCCCCATCTCTTCAGAAGGTCTGCATAGACCTGTGCTAGAATAAGGATTCATTAACGAACTAGATGGGTGATAGTGGCTAAATTATCTCAATATTGTGGGTTTTCATGATCTCATCTGTAGAGATGATTATTTCTATTGTTTCAGATTGTTTGACAATTTATATATAAAATCATTCAGTATTTTGACTGCCAAACAGAAAGCATGCAATACAGCCTTGAATGTGAAAACGTAAGAGAAGATATGGCTAACTTGAATAAATTAGCCCATGTTAACAGATGAAGAGAAGAATATGCTACTAGATAAAGAGAAACCTAGTCAGTTCTCCCCATCTCTCGTCATTCATGTTTTTCATGTCATATATCTCTAGCTAGATAGAATGCAGCCACTTGAGGTCACAGGTCATGATTTATCCTTTATGTGTGTTCTCATAATGTCTACTAATACTCATTGTGAAAACAGTGTGTTTTGATTTATATTGACAAACTACTTCTGTAGAGTCCTTCTGCTCAAGTTATTGTATACCTTTTGACCAGATGGGAAAGGAGGACTAAATTTGGTAAACAGTGAGGAAAGATAATTGTTGGTGATGCCTTGAAACCTCCCTGAGACCATGCAGCTCATATCAGGCTGGACAAGAGCAACAAGTAGAAATTTTGCAATGCCATGGGCCTCAGAAGTTCTTATGGTGCTCCTTGTGATGACAGTCACAGCCACTAAAATAGTCTCAATTACACTGATTGTCCCCAGGAATGGCTATAACAACATGGGCTTCTTTTTGACCTCAGGAGGTGTCTTTTAGATGGCTTTCCTTTTAGAACCAATGTAGAAAATCCATTCTAGTGGAGGTTATTTGAAAAAAGGCCATGCTTCAAATCATCTTCAGAATTGCAATAACCTTTGCTAGAATGAGGCACTATATTTGGTTTTTGATTATCTGGTAAGCTTGAAAAATCATTTTTCTTCCTTTCTGGCTTAATAAATGACCTTCAAAAAGGCAGTTTGGTGAAGTACCATGATGCTAACTCATTATAGAAAGATTAGGTAGGAGCACTCATATCTGTGCACTTACCCATTCAGAAAATAATGCTAGTTGTCCTACATATATAGTAACTAAACTTACTGAAAGAAACTACCCCTAGACAAATTGTTCTCTGGATGTTTGGAACCTGTAAATAGCTTACTTTGAGTTCATGAAAGTAATTAGGATGACTGGCAAGGAACAAGAGCGTCCCATCATTTCCATGAAGAGAAAGTTTAATAGTAAGCAAATTGAATACCTTTTTTAAGATGACCATATAATCGACGGTCTTGAAATTCACTTACAAATGTCATTTAACTTAAAACTGATTTAATTTTTAAAATTTGGAATGGATCAATTTTTAAATTCCAAATCACTGTTAAAGAGATGTTTTCAACTATATCTGAGATAAATTATCTGCGTGCTATGAAAAACACAGAACAAATAGTGTAATTGTGTCCATGAGTGGTTTGAGGGATGGCAGTGTAAGGCTGAAAAAGCCTGAAAGCTTGGCACTGTCTCCTACTGTACATAAGCCTTCCCTTTGCCAAATAGAGATTTATACTTAAACAGAGAGAAACACTTTCGGGAAAAAAAAAAAAAAAAAAGGCTTCCATTTGAATTTATCTGAAAACTAGATTTGCTACATAAGAAATGTTTAGTCTTATTTATATATTTATTCGTCGCTATTCACATGTAGTTTTGATTCTAATCTGACCATAAAATTGCCAAACTGAACTTCTGTGCTGATTAAAAGTAACGACAGTGTGTTTATTAAGGTCAGCAAATCTTGAGATTCAAAAAGACACCTTACTAAAGGGTCAGGATTTTATATTAAGAAAGAATGTCTGAAAGCGTGGAAGAAATGCTACTCTTTGGGTAAAAAATATTCTATTGCTGTGAAAATCAGACATTAATAATTCATTTTTCACAGAATCTGCACTTTTGGCTCTTGGAAACGCATAATAGTTTGAAAGGCCTACTAGGGTGAGAAGGAGCATAATGTGCCTACCTGAGGCACACTTTCAAGTTAACTGACCCCTCTGTACCAAGGCACAGAAAGCAACCCTTGAAACATGGTACAAAATTTCCTCCTATTTAAAATCACTCTGAATTAATGTTGTGTATAACCTCCAACTTTATAAGATCCCATATTGAATTAATAAAATAAAGCAGAGTGCAGGGTTTAAAGAGACTTCAGAGACTGTGCAAAAGTAAAAGGGAAAGACTTTCAGGGCATTCCATCTATTGGTTCCAATTATCCAACCTTCAAAAATATAAATTGTTATGATAGGCACTAAGGCCCATAGATAAGTTAGACCTAACCCCTGGCCTGGGAAATTTCACTCTCTGGTAGAAGGGACAAGCACGTAAGAGTCCATTATGATCTAGTAGTCTAAAGATGGAGATGTTCACAGGGTATTATTTGAACAAATAAGGCAGAAAGTTATCCCAACTTTCCCAGGCCAGGAAAAAATTACATCTGAGGTGAGCGTTGAGCAATGACTAGGAATTCATCAGGAAATGTTGGTATATTCTGGAATAAGTTTGGCCTTCAGATAGATGATCTATGTAAAGACTGCTTAACCAAAAATGCCAAAAGAAAATGCAGTGTAGTATATTAAGAAAACTAAAAGTGCTTTGAGAGCATAAAATGTCAGGTAGCGGGTGCAGGAGATACAAGCAAGTGCCACGTGTTGGGGAATTTTATGTCACGTTAAGGAGTTTGGATTTTATCCTGTAGTAATGGGAGGCCACTGAATGTGAGCAACTGTGTGATGTGATTCCAGAGAAGTGAAGGCAAAAATGTAAGATACCATTTTTGTCAAGACATGCCATTAATATACTCGTATTAAAATACGGTTCATATTTCAGTAATCCTCAGCTTCTCTTGTGGATAACACGTAAGTTACAAGCCAACATTTAGGGAATAAATGTTGCCTGACACATTCTGTACATGTAAATACGTGGAGGAAAATGACAGTTAAAAAAACAGTTAAGTAAAAGTTTAAGACAATATATGATTATGTGCATAATTTGAAAAAAATGTGCTAAGGTAATAGATGTGATCAGAGTTTCTAAAAAGGAGTTGAGAGACATCAGCAACTGGAAACATCTTCTAAAGTGGAACTTAAATTGAACTCTTATATATGTGCACAAATGTATAAACCTCTCCATTTTGCTTCTCCATTTCTGTTAGAGAATGTGATGCCCAGCAAATATTCTGTTTCTTCCCCTCCATTTCTCAGTCCCTTTGCCATTAGGGAAGGACATCGCGCTAGTTCTGCCAAGGAGGACAGGGCAGCAGTGATGCAAGTCACTTCTTGGCTCAAGCAGGAAAAAGCTTACGTGTGATTCCTCAATTCCTTTTTGCCGTGTTGTAGAGTCTGGCAAGGTTGAGTCCAGGGTCTCTGAGTGACTACATAGATCCTTACCCTGAAATCCCAAATTTCCATGTTGGATAAATCAAGATAAACCTCATCTATCAAAATGAATACCCCATCCCTTCTTATTCCTTTACTGTTTTATGACTTGCTAGTTTAGGCATTTGGGAGGGTAGGTGGTGGGCTACTGTATTTTTCTTTTGCATTGCAATCTCGTCCCACGTAGCTACACTACTTTCAGAAAATAAAGGCATATTTGCTAAAATAAAAATAGCATCAAAAAGGCAAAGACAAAAATGCCAAAACCAAACTAAACTTTGGAAAAATATTGAAAGAAATATACCAATATGCTAATGGTAGTTCTGTTTGGGAGGGATGCGATTGTTTTATCTTACTTTAGTTTTAATATGTTTTCCAGTTTTTCTAAAATAAGCTTGCATTATTTTTATAAGAAAAAAATGAACCCTTTAAAATTAATTTTTAAAGAAAAAAAATATTTGGAACCTTGCCAGAAATTGGTTCCCAAGAACATCACACAGAAATGAAATAGCAAAGAAGCAGATGAGAGTCAACTGATTTTTTTAGATTCTGAACATATGTGTGGGTTCTTATTTTCAAAGCTATCCCACTATCTGCAGTTCTTTGCCCCTCTGTTCTTTAGAGAATATGATCAAACACAATATTGTAATATCAAATAATAATTATTTTACAGTTTGAAATAAAATATTTAGGCAATTTCTTAACACTAAGGATTATTTAGATACTATGCTGCCTAAAGTATCTTTGAATGTACTGACAAGTGAAACATGAGTCTTGCCCATTTATTTGCTTCATTTTGCTTTTCTCCAATAAGTTTTCCCTATATGACATTCAAAAACGTTCCCATAGAAACTTACATTTGCTTAGAAATCTTCCACATTAAATTGTTTGTTCTTCTCTACAAGCTAATATTCAAAGAGAAATATCTATTACAGCTATTATTTTCACCTACAGATTTATCACTTGAGCATATTGAGTTTTTTAAAAGATTTTGTTTTTCTAAGTTTTGAAGATATGATGAAAATATTGTCAAAACACTAAATTAGTACACCAGGTTATGATGGAAGGTCAATTACTTATCTGTTGAGATATTCTAGTTATATATTTTGCAATTTAATCCCCCAAAACTTAAATTTTCAGATTTTAGTTTGAATCAATGGCTTAATAAAACTGAAGACAATCTGTGTGCAGAAGAAAAAATTTTAACATGTATAAGAGCTGAAGGACCTGGAGTTGATTAAAATAACAGTATCTTTGCTGAAAACACCAAGGATATTTATAAGCAACATGGTGAGCATAACATTTAAGTATAATTTTGATGTAAATTCTTTTTATTCTTCAATTTCATAAGTTACATGAAACTTCAAATGTTTAAGACCTTGATTCTAAACCTGGTGAGGATGGGAACCAGGCTATAATTTACAAATATAACAACATTTTACCCATTGATCTGATTGGTTTTCATTCAATAGTATTTGGTTCATGTTTCCCCAATAACGTTAAAGCAGAGCAAGTGATGTTTGTGTTTACTAAAATAAAGCATGTGTTTTGGAAGACATTGTGAAATGCTGCTTTATATTCTTTATAAAAAGCTACCTTATAATAAGCCAATGATACAGAGTAGCAGTCTAGTCCATAGTATCTCCACAAGAAATCTGACAGTCTAAGAAGTACAGGTAAATCTTACAAGGTCATGAAAATCGAGGTCGGACCCACCCCGAATGAAAATATCTTTAAGAAACCAACACCAGGGCTTCCATCATTGCCTGATTATTGTTGATTATCTCATTTATGGTTTGTCATTGTTACCAAAAATAGTATGTGTCATGAGGGGTGGCCTGCGGGGTCTCTGCTCTGGCTCCCCACATAAGAACGCAGGATGTGGCTAGGTCAAAAAGGAACACCAAAGGAGCCATAGATAGAGGAGTCACACCACTGTAGTCTTGCTGGCGGCTGGGTTGGAGACACAGGAAGCAGGAACCACACAATCTGCAACCTGCTGTCCACTTCTCTACTATCTGCAACCTGCACTCCGCCATGCTAACTGCATTCCACGCTTGCCAGCCACCATCTTCTTGCTAGCCCCCCATTTTTCTGCTAGCGTAGCCACTGCAGTTATATTAGTGGCCAATGGCTCACTGGTTACAGCTGATGGCCAACTAGCCACAGCTTACAGCCATCCAATCACACTCGATGGCCATTTACCACCTGAGCCAGCACCTTTCCACGTAAGGCCGAGAGCCTGGAAACTGCGCTCCTGGCTCTGCCCCCACAGAATGTATTAGACAGCTTTCAAAACCTGTCAATTTCTGTATTAAGTAGAGGAAAAGGCAGAGCCTACTGCATTTCTAGTCAGATCCCTCTATTATGCTATTACTCAACATTTTATCAAATCTCTGCTGTGGACTAGACATTGTGTTGGAAACACTAAGGAGGAAAGGAGCAAATGAGGAAGAATGTGGCTACAAAATCAATCTTAAACCTTTATATCATCTTCTCCAACCATGTTTTCCTATCTTTCTAGTTGTTTTACTCTTCTGCAGACCGTGAGCTCAGGAATCAGGCTACCTTATTTAAATCCTCCTTTCTCCATTTACTATCTCTGTGGCTTTAGCAGATTATTTGACCTCTCTGAGCCTCACTTGTAAAATTGCGGTAACAATAATATTGCATCATACACCTGTGTGAGGATTTAATGAGCTAGCATAAGGAAATTGCTTAGAACAGGGCTTGCACATATAAGCACCCAATAAATGTTTGCTATTGTCATCATTATAAGATTCTTATTACTACTAATTTTAATGTCATCAACACAGACCCTTGGTTTCCATTAATTACATCATGACATCCTTCATTCTACCATTATTTGTACTTATCATGTGCTGCGTGAATTTCTGTATAAACTTCGGAGTCATAAAGATCCGTAAGACACACTGAGTGCCCTACCTAGTCTCTACCCCTTTAACCACTTCACCCATTTATCCATGACAAGTCATTTCATCAATGACTTATTCTTCTATAATTCTATCTCTTCAAAATTAGT
The DNA here is from genome assembly GCF_057876585.1 of Rhinolophus sinicus. Taxonomy (NCBI): domain Eukaryota; kingdom Metazoa; phylum Chordata; class Mammalia; order Chiroptera; family Rhinolophidae; genus Rhinolophus; species Rhinolophus sinicus. The sequence continues at coordinate 32,556,906 of NC_142501.1, read as the reverse complement.
TACAGATTAATTTTACCAATTTCATCCCTTGGGCAGACAAGTACTGTGGATGGTGCTCTCACAGAATTATGGTTTATAGCTGCCTATGTTATAATCATCTATTTCAAAGATTTACCATTTAACTCATGGTACCTACCATGCTCCTGCTCCTCTCAACCTCAGCAATTAGTCTCGCCTATTTCATGGGGGGGAAAAATGCAGAACACGAGCTAAATATCTGTCCATCCTCCAAAAGCAAAGTACCTACCTATGTCTACATACATTTTGATCTCTTTCCTGCAGTGTCTGAGAGAGAATGCCTTGCCATCAAACATTAAACACCATTATCTGAGCTTTGGAGAGCAACCATTTTCATCTCCTCCTAAACCTCATAGAACAGTATGACATTTTTATTTCTTTTTCATATCTTTAAACTGTCTGAGGCCTTTAAACTCCATTCCCTATTTCCCGCTCTAAAACCTATTTTCCCAAATACTGCTCTACCTTGCTTCTTCCATTTATACCCAAAATACTTGAAGGAAGTTTACATTTTGCGTCACCTTTTATATTCACTCAACTCACTGCAGTCTGGCTTCACGTCATACAAATTTCCCTGAAGCCATTCTTCTAATTGTCAAAATTCAGTGGTGGGGGGTGGGGGGTGGGAGTGCAATTCTTAGCATTCAATGCTGCTGATGACCCATCCTTATATCCTTTTTCTTGTAAAACACTGCTCATTGCTGGTTCGCATCCTACAACTTTTACACTACATCTCACCTGCTTCTCTGCTCCTTAAATCTATGCTTTCTAGGTTCCTCAGTCTTCTCTTTTTCTGTACTCTACAAACTCTCCCAACACACTGTTTACACACTGCCCACTTTCCACATTCACTATATTGTTATCCATCTTGACACATCAAGACGACTGGCCCGCATTCACTGACATTGTGCTGTCACATCCAGAGGTGAACTCTGGTCAGGTCAGTAAAACAGGGCTGCTTTTAATATCTGCCTGGATAGCTCACCCTATTAGAAAATAAATGTTTGGCTGATTTCACTTCCCTTAATCATACACTCTACTTGTAGGCTTCTGCTAAATACTTGAAGGGAAATTGATAATATAAAGAGAGTAGAGGACAGAAGTCCTGTCCTTTAAGTAAATGTGCAAGGTAAGATTTGATCACACACAAGCATTTAGAGTTTAGTGATTTCAGGCTCCAAATAAATGGCTAATTTTTCCTGGCAAATGGAACTGAATTATTAAATTATCATACTGGTGTTGGGCATTTGTAACGGAAGGCAAAGGAAGTGTTTATTTATTGTTCCCCTCAAGGCCATATTATATTTGAATGTTTCCTGTTTAATAGCTGCACCTGCTGGTAAGGACAAAGGAGGTACTATAACTTGATTTTGTAAATAACTTATTGCAATAGGCTGAGACTTTGTGCCATGTCTAATGGGCATGTTGCCTCCTTTTCTTTTGATTGCTTTCCTTTTTATATCATTTAAAAAGAAAGTCTTGTTCTGATGTGTGTACTAGCTTAAATCTATTTTTGATACTGCTTGAAATTATTTCTGTTTCCATCTCAACCATTGTCAGCCAACTGTCGGTAAGGTTTGTTTTCAGAATTTAGGGTGAGTTTGCTAAGTGAAGCTGTCAACCTGCTCAAATACATAGTCAACTTTATTATTTGCGGTGTTAAAGAAATGTAGTCATTCCTTTAGCAAAGTTTGTCTAGGAATAAAAGGAGCACAGTTTTAGAAATATATTTTTTTAAAAAAAGCAGAATAATTTGTGATCAATCTAATTTTAGATAAATTTTAAATACAACATTTCAAAAATAAAATTTAAAGCAACTCTTTGATGTTTGACATGAGAGAAATCCAAGATTTTAAAAAAGGAAAAAATGATTAGAAAATATGAATGACACATGACATTTGTTTTGTTGTTTTCCTTCTTAAATAACTAATAGAGTTGAGATTCAGAGACTTGAGACTATATTTTACATCTTTATGTTACCTTAAATGCTCAGTTTGGAGACATGAAGAATGGTCTGGTTAATCAGTTATAGGGAGAAAGGGTCCTTAGCATTCTTAACTGATAAAATACCATTTAATTTGGCATTATTATTCTCAAGTGAATTCTGCATTCCGTTTTCCTTATGATCATATTTAAAGCCACTATGATGATTATTTTTAATTAGTTTTATTTTTCTGTTTTAAAAAATTACAGTGCTTATTCTCAATAAAGAAAAATGGATTGTGAAAGCTAAATTCACATGTCTTTGTTACTGCTTTTTAATTGATCCCTTAAGGAGGAAGTGGAGGGATTGGTAGAATCCATGTACTGAAAGTAGGGTAGAGGATTCATGCCAGGTCACCATGATCTGGATAAAACATGGTGTTCCCAGAGTCCTGCTGACAGGAATACACCCCCAATTAATCAGCACCCAGTTAGTGAGAGCTTACTCTATATGCCACACACCAATATGCACTCTCATGGGTGTGTCATACATGTGAGTGTATATGTCAAAGGAAGAACACATCTTAGAAACCATTTCTCTAACACTTAGTCTATGCATTTTGCTCATTTCCTAATAATTCGTTTTCACTCTTATGGCTAAATTGAGAAGACATCATCATGATTTTCATTAGCCCTAGACACTATCGTCTTCACTGGCCCTTTCCGCCATAAAACAAAATATTCTCTTTGTTATCTTTTATGACTGCATTGATATAAAGGCAAAAATATTAATAGATTACAGTGAGACATGTTTTGAGCTAACAGTTCATTGTTTCCTAATCAAAAAAATAATTAAAATACGTTGTGAGCCCCTAAAAGTATTCTGAGCCCCCAGGCACTGTGCCTGCTGTGTTTCATGATTAACATGGCCCTGGGTACCTATGAATTCAATGCTTATTGAGTGCCATATCTATCACTCTTACCTTGACCTTGTACTTAACACTCTGGATTGAGAACTGCCAATAGAAACTTTCTACTTACTCATGTTACAATTACCTTATATTATCAAACCAAATTCACAATTACCCCTAAATTAGATCCACCTCTAATTTGCATATTTCCATCATTAGTCTCATCTCTTCCCCATTTTCAAAAAGTAGGAACTCGGAAGTAATCCCAACTCTGCTTTTCATCGTGTTTTATATTGAGCCTTAACTTTGAATGAGCTATCTTTTCTTTCTTCTGCATACAATTCCCATCACCACCCTTCCCAGATTCAATAGTTCCCATATGAGGTAAGAAACCCTGAAGCACAGATTTTCTGAATAGTTTTCTGACCTCTTTCCTATTATACCTTAGTTATTCTACATATCGATGCTGGATAAATTTTCCTAAAATTCTTATCATCAGATGACTTTCTTAAAAAATCTCTAGCTTAAGTAATAGTAATATAAAAACTAAATATTTCTAATGTATGGCCATAATTTCTCATTTATAACCTGATCTCATTAATTCAATTCTCTCAACTGCCCAAATAAATTTCTTCCCTGGATTGTGGTACTCTCTTGGTCATCCCCCACCCAAATCACACTCATCCCCACCTTATTTCCTTACATTGAGCTGTTCTCTCAAGTCATTCACCAAAAAATTTCTCCACATTCCAGATGCAGATTTAGTCCATTATGCCCCAGGAGGTCATCTCTAAGTACTCCAGTTTATATGCTCCCATCCTTCTCTAACTCCTAATACATTTTAAAGTATACTATTACTACTTATTGTATATGTCTGCTCATTTCCTAAGTGTCATGTTCATATCTTGTTGTTTTTTTTAAAATATTTTTTTGTGTTTCTACAGTACCTAGAATACTACTAGTTATCATGACAGGGAGTTAATATTTATTAATGCAGTAATTAATAATGAAATTTTAATTATGTTTTTTAAATCATGATGGTCAAAAATATTTGTAGACTATGAAATTACCATGTGAAATTGACATAATATTGCTAGCATTTTATAAAAATATCTCTTATAAATGTAGGTTGTTTTTTAATTCATCTGAATAGATTGTATGGTAGTATCAACTAATAAGGAGCCAGGATTGTATCAGTCATGTTTGATTGGAACCCAGCTCAAACTATAGTAATATGGAAACTGTGTTCTCTTCTCTCATACTCACAGAATTTACATTCTACCGAAAGGAGACAAACGATGCCAGATAAGTTTGTGAAGGAAATAAAATAGATTGAGGTAATAAATGGTGAATGGGATGTATAGGATCTCATTTAGACTTAATGATCCTGTAAGTCCCCTCTGTGTAGACAACTAATGACAAAAAATGAGGTGCGGGGAGAAGAGCTATACGAATATCTAGGGAAAGGAATGTCTAAATTGAGGAAACCAGAAGTGCAAAGTCCTTGCGGCAGAAATAAGTTTAACATGGTAGAGAATCAGAAAGATCAGACTGTGCTGTGATCATGTGTCTACTCCTGGACCTTACCCCATGAGTTATTCTGATTGACCACCAAGTGCCACATGCCTACTGCTGCAACAGGGGAACTAGGGATCTTGATTACCAGTTCTATCAGAACCACATACAGTGGGAAGAGTCTTCCCAGAGGGGAAGAATGCAAGAGATGCGAAAGAACAACTGTCCCCAAGCATTTTTAGAAACAATTTAATAAGAGCCAATAAACTTTGGGTCCCGTATTACAAATATAAAGCACAAGTTCAATCTTCATAAATTTTCCATTCACATCCCTATATCTCATTAAAACTTTGGTAAAGATTTGAAAGTTATTCCTCATGAAAATTGGAAAATTGGTATTATATTAATAATTCTGTTGTCTTTACAAGAGAATAAGACATTAAAAGTTGTATGATTTATCTTTAGATTCCAGTTCTGTTTAGTAGATCACGCTGGTAGAAATATTTATATTCTTGTCTTAACTTTCAAATCTTTTACAGTGCATAGAAGGATGATATGCAAACTCCTCTGATACTGAGGCAGCCTAAGGTAGTGAATAAGCGGTAGACATGATTTATATCTTAGTTCTGCCTCTTACTATATGTGTGACCTTGGGCCGCACTGTGCCTTAGTTCTCTCATCCTTACAATAGGAGAAATAATAGTACTTATACCTCATCGAGTTAGTTGTGAAGATTAAATGGGCTAATATGCATAAAGTATTTAGAACATAGTAAAGACCCAATGAATATTAATTACTATTATAATTATTACAGATGTGAAAAATTATTAGAAGATGCCAAGCTTTATATAAAACGTAAATTCCCAAAGAAATGTTATAAAATACATGGTATTATTTTGAGGTGATTAACATTATAATAGTGTCCTGTTTTCACTTTTTATAAACAAATAAAAACAGATTTAACTCCACCTACAATAACCAAAATCATTATTGCAGTGAAAATAAAATATAGAACAATATTTAACATTTGAAGCACATAAAAACAATTGCAAGTGAAGATCAAAGCTAAAGTATGAATGGGAAGTTTAACATTACATTTGCTATGACACACAGTAATTTAGAAAATGGTTCCAAAACTTCTAAACCAATACACACACACACACACACACACACACACACACACACACACACACACGGACAGAAGGTAAATGGTATTGTCTCTTGGTAGTATAAATGAAGTTAAAAATGTGTTATGATACAATAAACTGTATTTTATTTAAAAACTGTAAGTTGTTAATTCTACCATTACACCAGGTATTTTGGTATTTTTTAATGAGTTTATTGGGAATTCTTTTTATCAAAAACAGATACATTTTAAGACTAATGTGACACATCTATAATGCCTTGACCATATTCTTTCGGCACAATAGTTAAAATATTCAACCAGTGTAACCCAATAAAAGAAATAATCTTCTAATTTACTAATCAAATTTATTTCCTTAGAAAGCTTTAATATAAACACCTATAGCATTTGACCTATTCATAGGAGAACATCGTTTCTTCTTTTCTTTTTTTTTAAGGAGGGCACAGCTCACTGTGGCCCATGTGAGGATCGAACCTGCAAACTTGGTGTGATCAGCACCACGCTCTAACCAACTGAGCTAAACAACCACCCCAGAACATCATTTCTTATTGATTCTTTAGTTGATTCCTTCATTTGTTCCTATACAGCTCTAAAACATATAAATTTATTTGGTATGAAATAGATATGGAATGAATACATGAGGAGAGTAAAACTAGATTTAAAGTAGTAAGAACACTGACTAATTTTATTCTGATTTCTGTGCAGAAAGAGAGAACAGTGGAGAGGAAATGAATATTAAGGGCTTAGCATGTCACCTGCTTTAGATATGTACCATTGTATTTCATCTCCCGTCCAGCTCCTCAAGTTGGTATCTCTACCCCCATTTTCCAGTGAGAAAATTGAGGCTTAGATGAAACTTATGCCACAGCCAATGGTTAGTATATGATTGGGCCACTATTCATACCTGGGTCTGTACAAATCTAAACCCATTTCTATAACACCATATTGTGCTGTTTACTTCTAATTAATTGTAGTATGTATAATATCATTATTTACCAACAATCTTTACTTTCAACATCTTATATAAAGTACAGGAAACTAAATACGTGTGTAAAATTATTTTTTCTATGTACTTTTGCATTTTCATACTTATGACCCAGAATATTAAAGACATGAGTCTTCTGTACCAGTAAAATTTGTCTCCAATCCTTTTTTATTTCAATTTTTAATTTTTTAAATATTTTGTTCTTAGGTCCTATCATTCTCTCAACTATTTTGCTCCCACTGAATAAATAAATAAATAAACAAACAAATAAAGGAAAAAATCAGATTTACAGTAATGTCTGGGATTCTTGACTTTTTAGTAATATTGACAAGGCACAGAATTGAACTTTAAATTTGTGTTTCCAAATAAACATCCAGTTATAAGGACTACATTGAAAGGAAACTAATGAAATTCCAAGGTGCTCTGGGGTGGCTGTTTTATTCTGATCGGTGGTAGATTGCACTATTGACCAAATGTCAGACACGGAGCGATACAATGATTGAATAAAAGTGTATACATAATCGGAGCAGAGAACTTTGCCAAGACCAGCTTTGTCGCCTTTCTCATAATACTGAAGGAAATTCTTTTTTTTTCTCCTCTCTGAGTTCAAATAAGTTTTTTTTTTTTTCTTTCTGGGCCCCCTCCTCCTTTTATTGGTGCCCACAGATAAAATAATGCAGGGTGCCTTAGCCAGAGACGCTGATGAAATATTTTCAGCCTAGATATGAATCTGTTATCAGTTCTGTAGGTGTGAAATGTGATGAAGATGACAGAGAATCATGCTCTGCAGGCCTCAAGTAATTTGCACCAGAGATATTTAGATCTATCTTTGGACACTGCAGATCAGTTATTATGGGAGGGGAAAAGCCCTTGGGGAGTCTACCTTGAAACATATTTCAAATGCCAGGGGAGTTGCATGAAAATTGGGTAATGAATGAAACTCTGATTGCAGAAAAATCACTTTGGAATGTGACTGCGGCAGCACGTTGCTGCTCTGTGTGAACGTTAAATGCTTCACAACATGGACTGAGTAGTATGGATTCCATGATGCCTTCTGACACTTCTCTCCATCTTTACTCCTCTTGCACCATTCAGTTGGGGATGAATAAATATTTGTCATACAACCTGATGGTTATATATTTTTTTCCTTTAACTGAAAAAATGACCATGGCACGTTCATAATGTATGAGAGCCTGCAGACAGCTTATGATAAGTTTACCAAAGGAATTTTATCTTCTTTATCTCTATAACTCTGCATAAATCAAACATTGTTTCTTAAACTCCAGTAGGTATTTCTAAAGGCCTATAAACTAAACTAAATCAAGTTCTAGACAAGACTGGGCTTCTCCTTTCCAAGAATCAAACTGGGATCAAGAGACATTGTAAATGATTCTTTGTGGATAACTTATCTGAAGTAGCCAGGTGTGGTTTATAATCGTAATCAACCTGGTAGCAATGTCAGTGTAGTTGTTCCTAGTTTTTGTTTTTATTTCGTTGTTTTTGTTGTTGTTGTTCCTAGTTTTAATTTGGGGATTTAGCTTGAGATAAAAGACCCGTGGTGCCTTAGGTCATATAGGCCCTTACCATGAATATGAGTATGGAATCATAATTCTTCATGTAACTATGCAGAGATAACACGTTAATTTACGATATGGAGAGAAGTCTGTATAATCTCATCAAATGCTGATGTTCAGAATAAAATTAAAAATATGTTTAATAACGGAAATATAGAAATATTTATGCTTATAAGGTCTAAGAATTGTCCCTAATTTGAAGTCTGTCCTTGAGTGGAATTGATCATTGCACCCCATTTAAATATGCACATGTTTCTCTCACAACCCCTAAAAAGAATGTCTTCAAATATTTATTTACATTACTGTTTACGGTTTTTAGAGTGTAATCTCTATGAGGGCAGGAAGTGTATCCTCACCAGAGCCTGGCACATAATAAATGCCTAACAAGTGTCTGTGAAGTGAGCATATTAATGAAGGGGATAAGGGATATACGAGTTAAGGCAAGTGTGGTTATGAGTACAAAAATCACCAGTAAAGGGGAAAACAGGCTTTCCCTTGGGCTTTTGCTCACATATTAGAAATGGCAGAGATAGAAAAGGAAGAAAATAAGGGAGACACTATGAAATAATTGTCATCTGTTGTGAAATCAAAGGTTGGAATAAAAACTGCCAAAAACAGAAATATGTATTCTTTCCACCAGCACCAGAAGGTCACCTAGGAGGTGACATCAGATTCAAGGAGAATTATTTATTCCAGACTTTGGGGTAAATAAGTCAGATGGATGCTAGAGAAGTGAATTTCATAAAGAAAGCCACTTGTGACCTTGGACGTTCTAATCCAAGTCACTTCATTTCTTCGTTTTCAAAATGGTACACATACAGCACCCAGTTACACCAGTGGCACCAATCTTTCCCCAAGGTTATTTCAAAATAATTAAGTTTGACATTACCTTACCTGAAAGATCTTTCCCAGTTAGACTAGTATATATCAGAATGCTTCATGTATTTCAGTCATTGTGTACCTCACAATGGAAATGTAACTTACACCTCTCCTGTGGAAAGGAAACGCCTGAACTCAACAAAAACTTTTCAGGTGTCCCCAAGACCACTGCATTCCAAATCACATATCATATTAATTTTGGTTTATCAGATTCCTTACAAAAAGAAAGTTCATCACTAAATGACACATTTTTTTAAATAGAAGCTTGACGCCACTGGCAATTTGGTAGGGACCTCCTTCTTGTGAATGAGTTTTCCCATTATTCACCATTGACTGGAAGTGAGTATACATGCAGTTTGATACCAGAAAGAAAAATTCTGATCAGGAACATACAAACAATGCTAACATAGAGAAAACTTAGTGTTTATGTTCAGTCCCCTATAGAGTCTCGGTCTTGAATAGGCCATCCAGGAATTCATACTGACTCTACTATCCTTCCCACCAGGTTCCCTCATTCCTTTAACCACGTTATCACTCTCACCCTGGGTCCCCTTCAAATCCTGGCAGGAGGCCACAGGGACCAGGTGACTTCATTGTTGGATCTCACCTGGGTGGCAGTCACAGATCCTTAAGAGTAGGAGTAGCTGTAGGTTTTTCACCTGCTTCAAAATATAGCAGCTGTGAAAGACAAACTGGTTTTGCTATCATAAATAGTATTTCATAATATAATTTTGATATAATATTACACCCAAAGATGCCTTTCTGTCAGTGGTGAAGAAGGGAAGGAAGGGAAGTAGTTGGGTCAATAAGGTTGATGCAATAAGGTTGGATCAATAAGATTTTAAATTTTGCTTTTAAGAGAAGGACCATTTTTTTATCATTCAGAATTTGAGGGTGTAGGTGAGAGAAACTGGAAGACTCAGAGAGGGCAGGATCTAATGCTGATGGCTTTATCTGGTACAAAAGCACACAAATGAGAATTTAAGAAAATCCTTTATGTAAATGAGAATGTATAAATGATAATGAAATGACTACAGAGACCATTTTAATCAGTCCTTGCGAAAGAGAAGTCCTCCTCTTCCTCCATGTAATTCTTCGTCTCTTTTCAGTAAACATGGAGGAGAGATCATGCTGAAATTCTTTACTTTCTCCTATTTTCTCAGTGAGATAGGAAGCAAGATCATGAGCTGAGAGTGAGATGGAATTGTGTCTGCATTTTCAGACAGTATTTTGTATATAATTAGAGTAACTACTATATAAATATGGCGAACTGGTATTCCTCACTTCAATGCTTAGTAGTTATGCTAGCAAGTTTTAGATATCATCAGAACATGCAGTATTATGAAGACCAGACTCTACATCCCAGGAAATTTCACTTATTTATTAATTTCACAAGTATCAAATAATCCTTACTAAGTTCATACCCACTTTGCTATTTCAGAAGAAAGTAAAAAAACTTAAATATAGAGAAGACTAAAAAATCGTTCTCCGGAGACTCACAGAGGATTTTTAAATTTTTCAAAGTATCAAATTTTTCAAAATAGATACCTTTCTAGGAAAAAAAAAGGAAAAGCAAATAATATTGAATTTTCCATGGACATAGGAAAATAGAAATTAGTATTTATTCTTCTGTTAGGAAACTCACTTGTTTGCTTAATTTGTTATTAATGTTTAGTAGGAAGCCCTCATCGCTAGTGTCTCACAGACAAAGAAAGCAACCACTGGATGAAGGTGAACCTTGAGGTAGTCGGAAAAACATTCCTTTGGAATCAGAGGACCAGAAATAGGTCCCAGATCTGTCACTTAAATCGCTATGTGTCCTTGGGCAGTTTACTTCATCTTTTAAGCCTCATCGCATCTGTCTTATAAATGGGCATACTAAACCTAATTTTTTAGGTTTTATAAGGCGATACTAGATGTAAAATCAACAAAAAAAATTATTATATAATTTTATTATTTTAAACATTTTTTTACATTTAAAAAAACCTGCTTTTATTTTTTGTCTTGTAAGTAGATTATATTCTTCATACTTTTTCTTAGGTATGGTCACATATTTTTGAGAATGAAACTACTATATAACAATTATAGAATGAAATGCTTAGACAAACTAGACTTAATATGCTTAAAATATTTTTTCTTGTGTGTACTTGTCCCTGATAATTTTCTTTATGATAAAAGTACTGACTTTATTCTTGTTTCATAAAACAAACAGAAAGTCTTAATGACTAGCTAGGACCTTGAATTATACCTTCAGCTAGGTACAAGTTTTTATATGGCAAGTGTGGATTTAGTTTATCTACCAGCATGAACAATAGATCCAGTCATTAGGGCCTACGTATTTTTAAAGCAGTTTTTAAACTTTTAAATCTCTACTTAGAAGATCTCTGAAAAATGCCTTCTACAGTCTGAGGAAATAAAATGCAGAAATGTTCACATTCATGAGACAATAGCTTTGACTGAATGATGTAAAGTGAAATCTGCTCTTGCAGTTTTTCTTTCAAAAGACAAATTACATAAATAATACATTTGGGCCTTGCAATACCAAACAAGCACAATAGCTACTTTACAGCTTTCATCAAAATGAAGGCCATCTTTTTCATTTTATTATGGAACCATTAATACAATGTCATCAACTCTGATTGGCTGTAAGGTTCCAGACTGAAGGCATCTTGCCAGATGTCAATGGAGGTGCTGATGTCAGTGGGATACAGGGATGGCGCCAGCCCAATGACTGGAGAGCTGATTGAACCTGACATTAAAAAAAAATTTATTAATCTAAAGCTTTTCAAATTTGGGGTCATGGCACTTTCTTAGGAAAATTCAGATAAGATCTACCTTCATAATGCTCCCCAAATTCATATGAGAATCTCTTAAATAATTAATAAACAATAGAAGATTTTGACATATCGATTATCTTCCTTATTCAGTTTTTGGAATGTCTTGGATATATTTCTATCCAAATCAGCCTTTTCACCAGTCTATCAGAGACATTAAAACAATCAAACAAAGAAAAAATGGGTATTTGAATAAGTCTTCTTTTCTACCTATTTTCAGTTCAAACAAGAAAGATTTGTTGGGAGAGGAATGAAAATAATGGTAAAATCAGACTTTCTAATTATTCCTGGATTTAAATTATTCTTGCTATTGTGATCTCTGTCCCGTGACAACAGATAATTGAGAGCTGGCTGTAATTGACATTAGGGTTTTCTTAGGGCAAATAGAAAAGCACAGTTAAACATTACCCTCTAATGTAAAAGGAGCACATGGCAGATAGCCACAAAATAGGGGTTTAAAGGGATTTACTAACTTGGGATAAATACAGTGCTGTAGAAAGAATTTAAAGAAAATTCAAAGCAACCCATGGATAACAACCTTATGTTATTTGGATTTAGCACATTATTTAATTTCTTTTTTTTATTAAAAATATTGGGGTGACAATTGTTAGTAAAGTTATGTAGGTTTCAAATGTACAATTCTGTAATACATCAACTATATATCACATTGTGTGTTCACCACCCAGAGTCAGTTCTCCTTCCATCACCATATATTTGATCCCCCTTACCCTCATCTACCAACCCCCTCCCCCCTTAGCCTCTGGTAACCACTAAACTATTGTCTGTGTCTATGAGTTTTTGTTTCTTCATTTGTTTGTCTTTTTCTTTTGTTGTTTTCAGTTTTGTATAACACATATCAGTGAAATCTTTTGGTTCTCTAACTTTTCTGTCTAATTTTCGCTTAGCATTATAATCTCAAGATCCATCCATGTTGTTGCAAATGGTACTATTTCATCTTTTCTTATGGCAGAATAGTATTCCATTGTGTATATATACCACAACTTCTTTATCCATTCATCTATTGAATGACACTTTAGTTGCTTCCATGTCTTGACCACCATAAATAAAGCTGTAATGAACATTGGAGCACATATGTCTTTACGGATAAATGTTTTCAGATTTTTTGGGTAGATACCCAGGAAAGGATTCGTTGGGTCCTATGGTAATTCTATTCTTAATTTTTTGAGGAAACTCCACACTGCCGTCCATAGCAGCTGCACCCATCTGCATTCCCACCAACAATGTATGAGGGTTCCTTTTTCTCCACAGCTTCTCCAACACTTGTTATTATTTGTCTTGTTGATGATAGCCATTTTAACTGGGGTAAGGTGATATCTCATTGTGGTTTTTATTTGAATTTCTCTGATGATTAGTGATGTCGAGCATTTTTTCATATGTCTATTGGCCATTTGTATGTCCTCTTTGGAGATATGTCTATTCAGGTCCTCTGCCTATTTTTTAATTGGATCGTTTGTTTTTTTGTTGTTGAGTTGTATGAGTTTCTTATATATTTTTGATATTAGCCCCTTATCAGAGACAAAATAAAGAGGCAACCAACCGAATGGGCGAAGATTTTTATTTAATTTCTTACACAGAGGAATTAAAGAAGGTAGTATATAACCTGTGATATTTCTTTCATTCTTACTGATGTATTTTTAAAAATTCAGTTTTTCTCTTCTATGAAAGTGATTTTTAAAGGCCCTCTATATAATTAAATTTAATCCTCATTTTATCCTGGGGACAAAAAATATTTAGACTGCATTAAGACATCTTCCAAGTCAACTAGAATGAGATAAACACTGTCAATATACTTGACATGAACAAATATGTACTTTTAGACTTCACTACGTTATAGTGTTGTATAGATATTGTGAATACAGGTTCTCAATCTAGAGAGCTACTTACTAGCTGCATGATCCTGTGCAAGTCACTTAATCTGTTAGTGACCCAGTCTTCTGTTTTGTAAAATGGGAATGTTTATAGAACATACTTCATAGGGTTCTTCAGAGGTTTAAATGATCTACATGTAAAACAGAGGAATGCCTGGCATACAATAAATATTCAAAAAGTGTTACTTATTTTTACTACCCAACAGCATTTCAAATGATATAAGAGCAAGAGTAAATTAAGAAGTGAAAAACAGTTACCATTTTGTTGTTGTCAGCATTACATGCTGGTAAGAGTCAAGAAAATCCTATTTAGTTACAAATTACTGATACTGAGACTGACTGAATTAGATTTGAGGAATTTAAAATATAGTGAGCATCAAATATTTGTGTTTGCTTTTTTAACAGGCAAATTAAAACATTGGCAAATGCCTTTTAATTTAATTTTTAATTCTTATCCCTTTGGAGACTACACATAAAATATTCATTTATCTTCAGTATCAGTTTGGTAATATATGCTTGGCAATTAAGAACTTGATGTACTAAGAGATAAATGTATTTAGGTTAAACGTTAGCACTTTGTATAAAGCCTGCTTTGCAGGAATTGTATTATACTTCTTAGTCTTTAGAAAGAGATGAGACAAACCCCTAATTTTTAGAGCTTTGGAAATGCCAGTGTGACCCTACCCTCTTCAATAAAATTGCTGACATTAAGAACTCCACCTTAATATTACTGTTCAAACACAAAATGCTAAGCACTTAAAAGGCTCACAGCTTACTCTTTGTTCATTGCATTGATAGCACTGATTTGGTCGGGATAATTCTATGGCTCCCTAAGATTGGGCTGTGTTGTTGTGGGATACTGATAATTAGGAACCAATAATGGATTTAACATTTTCCAATATTGATGTCTACCATGAGGATCAGCACAAGCTTTCTAACTTTCTGTTTATCTCATGTACTTAAGCTTTCAAAAAAAAAAAATATATATATATATATGGACAACCCAACCCTACCCTCTTTATATAAAGACAGAATTACTCTTAACATACTCACATGCATATACAAAAAAAACATGTATATTGGCAACAATAGAATGACGTAAAATTAACATCTATAACAATGGTGTTAGGTTTGTAAAATTGGCATTATCTATGATCTAATCACCAATTTGTTTTGTTTTTTATTCCTTTCCTTTCATTATAATTCTATTCATTTTCATTTAAATATTATAAATGATTAAATGATAGTATATTTGAATTACCAAAAAATTAACATGGGAAATCATGTTAATTTCCCATCAGAGTAGAAAGCCAAGAAACATGATTTTGTTTAAGGCATCTGGCTGTTCTGAGAATCAGATGGCTCATAAGTTAAGTGAGTAGATGGCTCTTTGAAATAATTTCAGTAGTTCAAGAATCCCAGTGAAACTAATTCTGCACAAGTTATCTGAAGGACCAGGTTCTTCGTCTTTGGTTAGAATTGTGTCAGTCATTGGGATGATATTGGTTATCTTATGCTAGCCAGAAACAGCGACTGGAAGCTTTATTTCTTTGATTCATTTTAAATAAGAACAATATTTGTGATGCGACAGTATGACTTGTTTTGTAAGAAAATCCATAGTATAGCAATTGGGTTTGAGAAGAGGGCAGTGGGAAGTTAGAAACAACCAAAGGAATAGTTCTTTGGTGGCAAAAAGTTTGAGAAAACTGGAAAGAGGTTCTAAGCCTCCTTCCAACTTTATAAATCATAACCTGTTTGAATTTTTCAATCACACTGTCTCATCCTAATGCAATCAAGCTTACTTCTTTTAAGAATGGTTATACCTCAAGTGAAACATATAAACAGAATGAATGTACCTTCCCAAATATACACATTATTCTATATGAATGCGTAACTTAAAGGTATTGTGTATATAAATTAGTAATATGAATGTCCATGTGTACGTGCATATTTGAATATAGATTATCAAGTCTGTTGGAGGTTTGGCTGGGAAGACTATATTACTAACTTCATATGTGCAGGTGCTCTTCACTGAATTAATGTACAGTTATTTCTTTTATCTTTTATGAAGCCTCCCCACTGGCACTTTCCATTGTACCTGTATATCCACATTTATTTAATTGCTTTGATTAATATCCATACTTATGTAATGTAAGCTATTTTAAAATTGTTTAAATAATCAAGTAACCTAAGAAATAAGCTTTGGTAAAAAATATTCATTAAGATTATCGAAGTAACAGAATATAAGGTGTGATCTAAATGGCCAATGACAGTTTTTAAAAAACTATTGAGTGGAATGTTTCCCACCTATAAAAAAACAGTGCTTATTCTAAAATGGACAAATTCTTTTCATAATGTCTAGTGAAAAAGAAAATGCTAGGATACCAGATTCTATATGTAATAGGAACACAACTATATAAAAAAGAATACAAAAAAAGTCATGAATCAGAAAAAAATACTTTAAAAAAGACACTAAAATCTTAATACTGGTTATCTCTGGGTATCAGAACCATGAGGAAATTTTTTTATGTTTTTCTATTTTTCCATGGTGAGCAAATATTGCTTTCATAGTCAGAATTATATGTACTTTAGTTTTACTAAAAATCCATTTGTTTTAAGAGGTGACTAAAATAATATAATATTTAGTAGTTACATAATGCTAACCACATATCAGGCATCATTTCATATGTTTACTCTTCAACTCAATGAGTTAATTTATTCTTATTTTATAGCCAAGGAAACTTAGGGACAAAAAAAGTTAAATAACTTGTCCAAATTTGTACATTAGCAGGTTGTGAAGCTGAGATTCAAAACTAGGAAATATGGCATTGGCCTGTACTATACTGCTACTATCAATTTGTAAAACTGAAAAGTTTTTTTATTTTTATTTTTAAAATATTTAAGCATGACAAAAGTATAGATGGTATTACAGACATCTACATACCCATCACCGAGTATTTATTTTTTGAAACCATACCAGAACATGCTTATTTAAATCAGTATTACCCCCTTCCAATATATTAATGGAGATTTATCACTCAGATGATGATACCATTTTTATTATTTTAATAAGAATACCTACTACTTACAACAGTCTTAAAATCGCACAGCAAGTATAAACCTAACAAAATATGTACAGGAGCTATATGAGGAAAACTATAAAACTCTGATGAAAGAAATCGAAGAACTAATTAAACAGAGAGATATTTGAAGTTCATAGATAAGAAGACTATATTGTCAAAATGTTAGTTCTTCCCAACTTCATCTATAGATTTAGCATAATTTCAATAAAAATCCCAGTCATGTATTTTATGGCTATCAACAAACTGATTCTATAGTTTGTATGGAGAGAGAGACAAAAAACAGACAACACTATATTGAAGGAGAAGAACAAAGTCAGAGGATTCACTACCTTACCTTAAAACTTACTGTAAAGCTATAATAATCAAAACAGTGAGGTATTGGTGAAATAATACATAAGAAGACAAATGGAACAGAACAGAGAGTCCAGAAACAGACCTACACAAATATGGTCAACCAATCTTTCACAAAAGAGCAAAGACAATACAATGGAAAAAAAGAAAATCTATTCAATAAATGGTAAAATTAGACACCCACATGCAAAGAAGAAGAAGAAGAAGAAGAAGAAGAAGAGGAAGAGGAAGAGGAAGAGGAAGAGGAAGAGGAAGAGGAAGAAGAAGGAGGAGGAGGAGGAGAAGAAGAAGAAGAGGAAGAGGAAGAGGAAGAGGAAGAGGAAGAAGAAGGAGGAGGAGGAGAAGAAGAAGAAGAAGAAGAAGAAGAAGAAGAAGAAGAAGAAGAAACACAGACTCTTCATAAAATTTAACTCAAAATGGATCATAGACATCAATCCAGAAAAGCAAAATGATAAAACTCCCAGAAGATAACATGGAAAAAAATCTAGATTACCTTGGATTTGGTGATGACTTTTTAGATACAACACCAAAGGCACAATGCATGAAAGAAATAATTTATTAGCTAGACTTCATTTAAATTAAAAACTTCTGCTCTGCAAAAATATGTGTCATGGAAAAGAGAACATAAGCCACAGTCTTGAAGAAAATATTGGCAAAAAACATAACTTATAAATAAGTTGTCCAAAATATACAAGAATCCTTACAACTCAACAATAAGAAAATAAACAACTTGATGAAAAAATGGACAAAAGGCCTGAATAGACACCTCACCCAAAAAGATATAGAAATGGGAAATAGGTATATGAAAAGACACACAATATCATTTGTCATTAGGAAAATGCAAATTAAAACAATGAGTTGCTACTATATAGTCTTTAAAATAATGACATCACCAAATGCTGGTGAGGATGTGGAGCAACAGAAATTCTCAGTCATTGCTGGGGGGCATGAAAAATGGTACTGCCACTTTGGAAGACAGTTTGGCAGTTTTGTACAAAATTAAGCGTACTGTTATACAATCAAGTAGTCACACTCCTGGGTATTTACCAAAATGAGTTGAAAAAATTACATCCATACAAAAACTTTGACATGGATATTTATGTCAGCTTTATTTATAATTGCCAAAACTTGGAAGCAACCAAAATGTCTTTCAGTATAAATACATAAACTATCAATCAATGAAAAGACATGGAGAGACCGTAAATGCATATTATTAAGTGAAACAAGGCAATGTAAAAAGGCTATATATTGTATGATTCCAACTATATGACATTCTGGAAAATGCAAAACTCTGGAGACAGTAAATAGATCAGTGGTTGCCAGAGATTAAGGGGAGGAAGGGATGAATAGATGAAGGCTTTTTAGAATAGTGAAACTAGTCTATATGATACTATAATGGTGGATACCCATTATTATATATTTGTCCAAACCCACAGAATGTACAACATTGAAAGTGAACCCTAATGTGAACTATGACTGTGGGTAGTAATGACCAACGTAGGTTCTTGGTTTGTAACATATGTATCATTCTGGTGTGGGATATTGATATTGGAAGAGGCTGTGCATGTTTGAATATAGAAGAATATAGGAATTCTGTACTTGCCATTCAATTTTGCTGTTAACCTAAAAGTGCTCTAAAAAAAAGTCTATTATTTAAAAAAAAGTAACAAAGTATGCTAAGATATTCATACTTCTCTCATTATTTTCCACAACAATTAATTAATAGAGATTATTCCATTCCCATATTACAGATGAGATCATTAAGACACCAAAGTTTTGTTTTTTACCTAAGGTCATTAAACTCCTGAATGCATACTTGTAACCATCACAAATTCAAAACAGTTTGAAAAATTTCTTATAAGTCAACAACAGATTTTTCTGTATATCATCAACAAAAACAAAATATTTTCTAAGGACAGTATTATTCTCTTTTTAATGATGAGATGTTATTTGGTGGAAAACTTAGTAGTAAAGTCAGGTGATAAAGCTGAATAATGCTATTACAAATTTATAAACAAACAAACAAAAAACGTTGAAATGGCGTTCACCAACTTGTGGGTCTTGAGCCAAATTTGGCCACTTGATATTTTGTTTTTAGCCACCCTAACTTTGGCAGGCTATTTCACATATAATTCCATGTATCAGGTCACTTGCAAACTATACGCAAATTCTGAAGTGGCATCAATGAGCTAAAAATTGGTTGTGGCTCACCTTCTTAAAGGGCACATGGTCTCCAGTCTTTTAGTCCCCACCTTCTCCTATTGTCTCTTTGCCACTGAAGCTAAGTGGCAACTACCCTTTGTGATTGCATTTGTGTTGTTATTTTTCCTGTAGTAGAACTGAGGGAATTTTTTCTTGTATCCTGTCTCTATGGGGAATATTAGATAAGGCAAGAGGGCTCCGTATTTCATGAAAAGTGGCAATGTATATTTATTTGTGGAAATATTGAATATTTTGTGTATTTAATATGTCAATATACCATATCGATGCAAGAGAAACCACTTAATTCACTAATATGAAAAATTTAAAATAATCCTGACCAATATATGGGAAAATGTATAGTAAACATTTAATTAATTGAAAAATACTGATATTTAAACAAGGCTTATTTTAAAATGCAAACTAAAGATGTGGTGCTGCAATAAAATGCAAATGTGTATTAACTGAAAAAAAAAAAAAAAACTTGCTCTGGCATGAAAGCCTTTTACAGTTGATAAGTTCATAAAGAAGTGTCTGTAGAGAATAGCAGAAATTATGCGTCTCAAACAGAAACAAG
Source organism: Rhinolophus sinicus (assembly GCF_057876585.1). NCBI lineage: Eukaryota > Metazoa > Chordata > Mammalia > Chiroptera > Rhinolophidae > Rhinolophus > Rhinolophus sinicus. The sequence continues at coordinate 32,537,024 of NC_142501.1, read as the reverse complement.
TATTTGCAAATGTTAGTAGCTAGAAATACAGTTCAGAGTGTAGAAGATAGACTTGAGAACTTACAGGACAAAGGATATGAAAAGCAAGGTTTCTATTGCAGCTGATAAAAGCCTAAATATAAATAATAATACCTATTTGGCTGTATGATTCATGCTGTCGATGAGAATTTTGATCTGACCAAAGTACTTTGGTGCATGGTGCAACGACAAGCATAAATTCAGAAAATTATTTATTTTGTGAGAAAAACCCTCAAGAGGTGAATGTAGTAATTTAATCGGTGAACATGAATAAGGGTTATTGCTCTCGCAATAGTACAAAACTTAAATACAAGGCAGCAATGTTTTACTAGGACAGAAAATTTACATGTATTTACTGTATCATTTACAAGGTATCTCTTTGAGCTAAAAGTGCTAACAATGAAACACATAGTAATGAAGAATTTCCCCCTGGATTTGCTCCCATGGCTTGATCCACTGATTTTTGTTTGTTTGCTTTAATTGTTTTTTTCAGTTACAGTTGACAATATTATTTTATATTATTTTCAGGAGTACAGCATAGTGGTTAGACATTTATGTAATTTATGCAGGAACCACTGATGTTTTGATGCTTTGCATGATGAAATGGAGGCCCAGTTCTTAGTTGGCTGCACTGCACAGACATTAGTAGCTTGATATGGCATGGTGCTGAAGATATATATCCATAGACACACACACACACACACACACACACACACACACACACACACACACACAGAGGATTGAAAATAATTGCTTATTCTCAACATTCAGGTAAATTACTACCTGTCACCAGTTAAAACCCAATCAAAATTTTGACTTTTTGTGCTTGATATTTTAAGTACCAAAATTGTTTAAATTTCTTTGCAATAATCTTTGCACTAGTTACACAAATTTATGATTTGTGTATCTCATTCTTAGGATATTTTATCTCTGGAAAATTAAAATGGCACCAATCATTTGGCTAATTTTCTTATGCTAAGACTGTTCTACAAACACCAAAAAATATTGTTTGAAATATATTCCCCCAAATTCTGTATTTAAAGACCAAATTCTTAAAAAGAGAGATAGTATGAATAAAGAATTACAAATGGTTTACTAGTTTTGCAATACTAATTTTTAAAATCCAAATACAGGGACACTGAAAGCCAGAATTCTACAAAATATGGAAACTCATGCACAGATTCTATGCATGTTTAGAAGTAGCTATATTTGAGAACATCTGTTTTCCATAGTGCACTGAAGAAAACTAACATCATTTGCTACAGAATACACAAAACCCAATATTTACACTACAACAAAAGAAAGAGTAAAACATTTTTTTGGATCCAAACCAAAGAAGTAATGAATTATAAAACAAAATTTTAACCACTGAACTTATCTAATAGTTAACATATTTGCTTCCATTTTAGCTAAAAGTAAAGTAAAATATCTAATGTTATAGCTGTATAATATTATGCAATAAAAATAAATTTGGATTATATTTTTGGTGGTTGACTTTTTCCCCCCAATTCATCCAGTTTCACTCATATAAATTGTCTGGCTGGTCCTACCCTAAAGAGATAATACCTTTCAAATGAGGGATTTTATTATAACTGAAAATTTATACAGTCTACTAATTTAACTGCTTAGAAAAGGAGCACACAATTTTGCAAATAATTTATCATGATTTTAATGCCTTTACTTTATAGTCATACCTCTGAAATTATAGAATAATGTGCCTTTTTCAAAACTATAAGAAAATTTGGGAAGGCGAAGTTATAAGGTTCTTACATTTCAAACTTTTTGAAAATAATATTGTTCAATTCACCTTTATCTATTAATAGTAATAATTAGAAAGGTGATGATGTATATAGGTAGAGTTATAAGTGTGACACTAAGCTTCAATACAAACTATAATAAACACTAAATATGAAGGCATTGAAAACCAGAATTCTACATAAATCTCAAAAGTAGTTACTGTAATTATAACTATTGTGTAAAGATTTTATCCATGTTTGGAAGTAGTGATTTTTTTTTCCCCGTTATGAGCAAAGGTTAAATACCCTTTTAAAGGTGCATTATCTTCTCATTTAAAAAAATGAATTTGATCTTTGGTTCCAGTTTGTCTCAAAACTCACAAGTTTATTCTTCTTTTCCATTGACAATTAATGTTAAAGTTGCTATTAAAATTACAATAGCAATATTCTTTTCTGTCTGAAGAGATTGTCATCTTTTCTTTCATGATAAACATTACCTCAATTATCAAGGTTACAATGAATTATATTGTAAAGGGTAACATTATCCATGTCTGCTGAAGATAAACTAAATTAAATGGACAGATAGATTAGCTATAAAAAAGGATATTAAGAGATTATGGAATTACTTTCCCCAAGATCTTTAAAAACAGTCTAGATACCCATCTGCTTACATTAGTTTAGGTAAAGTTTGCCTGAAGCCAGCAGGATGAAATAGAAAAATAACCTCTAGAGGTTTCCTTCAACCATATTTTTTCTACGATTTTAGTTACCCTCTAACTCTACTGGCATCTTCTCAGATTTCTGATGAAGATTCTGGGCAGCATAGATTTTTTTTTTTCTTAAAGTTAACAAAGTGTCACTCTAATTTTTATGTTATATTTTGCAATGTAAAAGTAGTCAAAAGGTAAAAAGAGAAGCATTACCAAAGTTCAGACTTTGTGTAAAAACAAACAAAAAAAAGATTAAATATAATTGATACAGGTAAACATTATTAAAAGTCAGGATGGCAAACTTAAATTTTTTTAAACCCTATTGTGTCTTTCATTACTGCAGCCTCACTACTAAAAGTGATATGATTCAGAATTTCAAAACGAATTTTTGTATTTTCACCATACAAATTGAAAAGCATATTTTCAATAAACTACCGTATATCCTCTTAATGCAAAAAGAGGGTTAATCATCTTCCCTATCAAAAAAGAAAAGAAAGAGAGAGAGAGAGAGAGAGAGAGAGAGAGAGAGAGAGAGAGACAAAGACAGAGGGAGGGAGGGAGAGAGGGAGGGAGGGAGGGAGGGAGGGAGGGAGAGAGAGAGAGAGAGAGAGAGAGAGAGAGAGAGAGAGAGAGAGAGAAAGAAGGAAAGAAGGAAAGAAGGAAAGAAAGAAGGAAAGAATTCTTTAGGTAGTCTAAGTCAGAGCCACCGCGTAAGGCCACGCTGGTGGGGCACCTACGAAAATGGGGGGTGGAGAGGGGCTTGCTATATACACAAGTGAATGGCGCCCCCTGGAGCAGGGTCGTGCAAGATCTGCACAAACATTGTGGCTGCCTTGGGCTCACAGCTTGATCATGACCCACTTCTTTCATAATTGTTTTCATGTTGATTTATTACATAGAATCAGAGGAAACTGGCTTTAATAAGTGTTGATTATGTAATGTAAGAAGTTGATCAATAGTTCAAAATATTAAATAATTCTGAAAAATAAAATTTTTTTGTTAAAACGTCAAAAATATTTTTTTTCATTATTCATTTATGGATAGATCTCTTCTAAATTACTTGTGGCAGTGATAATATTTTTAAATGGTGCATATCACTAAAATTGTGACATTTTACAAGTATTTTGATACGTTTATTAGCATCACAGGTAGGAGGAGAAGCAGCTGTGTTCATAATATGTAAGAATGGCGTATGTAATGAATTTTTGCACAAAATATTAAGGAGTATATGACAATTTTTTCCAAGATCAGGAATGATTTGTTAGTTAGGATATAATGGTAATTGTTGTTTAGGACAGGTTTTCTACAGACAAATTTGTTGATTCAATGAAAAATTGATTAGCAGAGATTGCAAGAGATCAGTGAAAAATTGATCAGCAGAGATTGCAAGAGAGCCTAAGTCAACTACTTAGCAAGCATTACAAAGAATATGGGTAACTCAATGCGTTTCTCTTAGGAAAAACAATGGAATTATTTCACGACTACTCCTGGGGACCTAGTGGTTAGGATTCAGCGCTCTCCCCTAGCAAAAACACCATGAAGTACGTGTGGCATATAGTGGTAAATGACTTAAATATTGTGCATGGGTAATGTTATTCATTGAAGAGGCAGGAAGGAAGACAGTTTTTCCAGAGAAAAAAAAAATCTGACTTTTTAGATCAGATCCCCAAAGTTTACTTAATCTGAAAAAAAATTATCTTGCTTTGTGACACCTAGGAGAACTGTAGCTAGGGAAAAATATGTAGGAACCACAACTTTCAAGAAGGCATGGTATCACTTTTAAAATTTGTTACAATTTTCACAGATGCTTTTCGATCATCATCAGAAGAAAATACTTCCATTTCAAAAAACAAACATGTGGCTTATAACACAATGTTGTCATTTTACAACTATAGGTAACATGTAATAAAGGATGGATTGGATATTTCTACTGCGACATTTGTATTGTTTATTTAAAGTAAAACAGACTATTTAGGTTTGTATAACTGTCCCTAACTGCAGTTTGTTGATCAAGTAACTACAAATAGTTATCTCTTTAACTGCAATGTTTATAAAATTTTATTTTTCTAATTCCAATATGAAGAAGATAAATTCCATTATACTGTGCATGACTATATTTTATTTTAATGAAGACAAAAGGAAACGATGCCTATAGTGGTTTAGATTTAGCTGCAGAAAAGGCTTACGTGGCTAGAGCAACTCATTGCTTCCTTTCTCTTTCAATTACATTATATATAATCATTTAATGAGAAGAAACATTTATCACATTTCTGATGTGGTCCAAAACAAAACCAGTTATCCTTATTTAAGTTTTATGCTTTTTTCATATTAAATATATTTATATGACTCATAGCTACTTTACTATTTTCACATAATGCATACATCACTTTCTGCAAAGAATTCAATAAATTAACAATATTTCTGGCTACTCAGAGGAAAAAAACTCAAACATAGTGTAACTGTATAAATCACAAGTCCAGTTTAACATGAATTAAATGCATAAAATCCATCAGTGTCTTTGGAATTTTGCCCAAAACATTTGAAAGCCACGAATAAAGCAAATGTGATGTTAGTTTGGTTTGTGAAAGATTCTCTTTTCCAACATGTTTCAGAAAGATAATAAGGCTTGAGTCAAGTGATAAAAATAGTTTAAATTTAAGACTCACAATAAGTCTGTTTAGTAAAGTTTGAAACTGGCAGGAGACTTAGCCAGTTCTATATTTTTCATTTCTTGTTGTTAAAGCTTTCATTGTAGCACCTGTAAAATGTGTGTATATTCTCAAAAACATGCAGTGTATAGTATTCATTTCAAAACTGTCTATGTTTGAAAACAATGTTTGGCACAAGGTATCAGCAAAGACGTAAGAAAAATATTAAAATCACTGTAGGAGTGACAGCAAAAAATGGAGAGAGACAGATTCCTCCAGTCTGATCCTTTATGATACTTTTCTAGTTATTGAGTATATAAATTCCAATCCCCTAGTACAACTGAAGGGGAAAACATGATTATCATATCACTCGAAGCTTCACAACTTTAAATTCAGCTCTGATGTAAATTCACTCTGTATAAATTGACTTTTAATATTTTGTTCTTTAACATAAGTATTAAATTTTCTGTGATTAAAAATTTATTTACTCTCTCTTCCTTAATTTAGATTTTTATTTGCTATGGTTGCCATTCCTATCCCATCTTGGCCAAAAAAAAAAAAAATCTTTCTGTGCATTAGAGCAAGGGAAGTTTTAAAGCAAAAGGAGGCATTAGCCATGGCATAGAATTAGACTTTGAAAGCGATCTTTGGTAAAAGAATCATGTAAATAGCAATTGTTGTGACCATGTCAGCCTCTTAGCTCCACAGATATGCATCCATAATGTTTCATAAGAAAAGAAAATTAAGAATATGTAAATAGTCAGAGATCACTGGAATTACTTCCTTTTAACATTTACTTAATAAAATTATTAGCTAGCTTCCAACCATGGGACCAAAGAGAAGGATTCGTGGTATCTGAGAGTCCTACAAGGAAGACATTTTCACCCCGCTAGTATAAAGAAACTCTGTAAATTGTTTCTAAAACAGAAAAACAGGAGCCAGGAGGAGCCAGCTTCTCAATAAAAAAAGATTACATGTAAAATTGAGACAGAAACAGACACAAGTTGATAGGGAACAATTTGGTACTTACTGATGTTCATTTATTTTTCTAGTGCTATAAAGTCTTCAATGGCTACAAGTAGTTGATAGTATTTGCAGAAGAGCTTTGGGTACAACCAAATGACAGTCTTTTCAGAAGAGCTTTCCTCTATATCATTCAGAAGTAATTGTTCAGCGCGGGTTTAGAGAAAAGGGATGCCTTCTATTCATTGAATTGCCAACACCTTTCAGTACTTTTCTTAAAATAATGATGATTTGAAGAAAGTGCTATCAAACTCTAGACATTTTTACATATCTTACCTCTTTAATATTTTTAATATTTCTTAGTTCTTAAACAGTCTATTCTGTCTTTGATACTTGTGCTTGGTGCTCATCAGTGCTAATGGGAATTAGCAACAAAATGAACCCTTAATCATTTATCTTACATTATATAAAGGAATGATTTGAGGACTTGATTAGGGCTGTAACTGAACAAGATATTATGAAGATTTGAGTCTCTTCAAACATGGCCATTGCAATAATTCAACTGGAAATTTATTATAAAATTTTCTTCTCCTAGATATTTTAACATTGTAATTATCATTTAAGTATGTGACCAAAATCTTATAAAAAACCTTAAAGGCATTCGGACTCCACTTATTTACAAAAGTAAAGACATATATTCATAGTTCATGGAACATTAATTTTGCATTTATTTGGTGTACATCAATTTGCAATACTTAATTGTGTTGTAGTGAAGAGTTTCCTTATTTGTCCAGGAAGCACTGTGTGAAAATATTTTCACTTGTTTTTTTATGGGGTTTGAAGTTTTTAGGGGATACATACTTTTAGAAAAACCTTAGCATTTGTGTGACACATTTATAAATTCAAGCTGAAAAAAATACTAATCTATATAAATATACCATAGGCAATACAGAATGTTTATTCCTTGGAGCAAAACAAAGTGAGATCTGGGAATTTTTGTGGATTTTAGTTATCCTGATCCCGATTAAGCATACCTAGCTTCCATGTGGCTTCTTGCTGTCTTTATCTGCAGTATTTTTCTCTACCCAAAGGATGTACGGTTTACTTCCCTGAAGACATCCCTGCTCCTACCAAACTACATTATTTTACAAACCCAAGCCAGAAGTTTTCCGATGGCCAGAAGTGTTTCTCACTTTATCTTGAGTTTCAGTGTTTCTCATTGTAAACATTATACCACCAATACATGGGATTGAAATGAATTAGGTAAATACAGATTTTAGATGATTATGACCTTGGTGGTTCAAGTTTTCGGTTTGTTTGTTTTTGTGCTCATGGAGTGTTATCTGACATAATTTCACTTAACTTGTTTAATTCTAACTCCCTTTAAATGTTCATACAAAAGAATTATGCTTTAAGAAAGATGCAAGAGTCCAATCTATATTTGGATTTTGGAAATTCTGATATAACACAGTCAAACTAATAGTTTAAAAAAACTGTCAGAAATATGGGTACAAATTATTATTAAATGCAAATTATTGGTTTAACTCATTAGAAGATCCAATGAAATTGATCTCTTAAATTCACCAAACACAGTGAACATCAATAACTAGAAAGAAAATATAAAATTCCAAGGTTTTCTCACATTGTTTTATAGCCAGTTAGAAAAATTTCAAGCTCTCATCTACAGTAGAAACAAAACACAAAATTCTCTTAATACAAAATGTACAGTATCTACCAAAATAATATTACAAAATGTACTGAGAAATCCTAAGGCAAATTGAAAGAATGTAGAGATGAACCTTTTACCTAATTGAGAAAATAGTTTAAAGACGTCAAATCTCCTCAAATTTCTTTACATATCTGAGACAATTCCAAGGGTCTAAGAGAATTACTTTGAAATAATTTATAGGTAAAAAAAGTCTAAAAATTTTAATTATAATAGTACAATGATATTAAAATATTCTAAAATATCTAAGTATAAAATACATTTTAATATATAATGTGGTTAGTAAATAATATAAAAATAAAATAAAAATGTGGTTAGTAAATAATATAAAAATAAAAATACATAAAAAAGATAGATACACAATTTGACAGGTAAATTGAGTGGCATGCACAGAAATAGTTGCTACAACATGTCATATTCTATTTTAAGATAATATGTATTACAAGTTAATGAATCATTACTAAGTGGTGTTAAGATAATTAACAATTTAGGAAAAAGCCATAGCAAACATTTAAATAAAGTAAAAGCTAAATGGAATTTGCTATTTTAAAATACAACAACATATAGGTTGATTATATGGGAGTAGTAATACATTTTTATATGAAAATATACAACACATTAAAGAGGAAAAAGATAACAAGTCTTAGTAGGTTAAAATCGATAATTATTACATCCCAAAGTTACTATAGACAGAACTGAAGACCAACAGGCAAACTGGATGGATTACTTTTAATATTATGTCAAATGGAAAATATTTTAATATAAAATATATAAATTAAGGTGAAAAAGACATATGCTGTAGAAAATTAGACAAAAACAAAGATATTCCATGTGAGAAGAAAACTAAATAATTAATAAATATATATGTGAAAAGTAATCTTACTAGGAAATCAAAGTATACAAATTCAAATTAAATCTTACTATACTTAGTTCATTAGAAAATAGTTTAACAAATGAGAACATCTAGAGATAAAGTGAAAACAAAATGTTCACTTTGGCACAATGGTTTAAGAATGTAAATTGATAAGAAATTTAGGGACAGAAATTTGACAGTTTTACTAATAAGCTGATAGTAGTATCTTTAATTCAGTAATTTCACATTAAAGAATTTATCTTGAGGAAATAATCAGAGTTCCTTACAAGATTCATGCACATATTCATAATTACTTCATTATGTTATTTTAAAGCAAAAATAAATAATGATACCTGAACAATGTAAATACTATGAAGCATTTTAAGTGTTTTAAAAATATTTACTAATATAAATGATTTTTCAAAATATGTTAACAAAGCATATCATAAAAGAGTACATATACCATGACATCAATTGTAAAAAAAACAAAAACAAAAACAAAAAACAGTTAATTGCAGAATTACTTACATTAGCCAAAACATATAACCAAAGTGTCCATTAATAAGTTAATGGATAAAGGAAATGTGATACACACACACAAACACACACATACACACACATACGAGGTCAGGCAATTAAGTTCAAGAACTCATCCTAGAAAAAGTGCTACATACCTCATGCTGAATATCACTATGGTCACCTTCAAAGTACTCCCCTTGGGAAGCTGTGTACCAATGCCAGTGCCTAGCCCATCCTTCAAAGCAGTTTTGGAACTCTTTTTCTGGAATGGCCTTCAGAGGTGTGATTGTGTTACCCTTGATGTCCTGAATGTCATCAAAATATCTTCCTTTCAATATTTCCTTCATCTTTGGATAAAGAAAGAAGTCACTGGGGGCCAGATCCGGTGAGTAGGGAGGGTGTTCCAATACAGTTATTTGTTTACTGGCTAAAAGCTCCTTCACAGACAGTGCCATGTGAGCTGGTGCATTGTCGTGATGCAAGAGCCATGAATTGTTGGCGAAAAGTTCAGGTTGCCTTAACTTTTTCACGCAGCCTTTTTAGCACTTCCAAATAATAAACTTGGTTAACTGTCCAGTTGCTACAAGTTCATAATGAATAATCCCTCTGATAGCATAAAAAATTAACAACATTGTTGCAACAAGTTCGCAAATTTAATTGTCAGACCTCGTATATATTATATATAGTATATAGATATATAGATACATATAATGACCATAAAAAAGAAGGAAACTTTGCCATTTGCAACATGGATGAGCCTTCAGATCATTATGCTAAGTGAAATAAGTCAGGTAGAGAAAGGTAAATCCAGAATGACCTCACTTGTATGTGGAATCTTAAAAACAAACTCATAGATTAGAGAATAGGTTGGTGCTTGCCACAGGCAGGGGTTGGGTTTGGAGGTGGGAGTGAGCCAAATGGGTGAAGGCAGTCAAAATGCACCAACTTCCAGTTATAAAATAATTAAGTCCTGGGCACATGATGTACAGTGTGGTGACTTTAGTGAACATTACTGTATTGTGTATATCTGAAAGATGCTAAGGAAGCGAATCCTGTAAGTTCCCATCACAAGAAAAAAACCAATTTTTGTAACTATGTGTGGTGATAAAATGTTAAGTAGACTTATATATTTTGCAATATATACAAATATTGAATCATTTTTTTGTATAAAAACAAAAAAAAGAGAAAGTGAGAGAGAGAGAGGAAGGAAAAAGAGAAGAGGAAGATGAGAAAGAGAAAGAAAAGAAAAAATTTTAATAATTTATGTTTATTTATTTGTTTCATTTAGTGAATGGTATCATGCAAAACAGAATGCTGGAGTCTTTTTTTTTTTTTTTTTTTTACCACCCATATTTTCAAACATGTGGTACATAAAAGCAGATAGAATAGTGACACAATTCCCCATGTACCCTCATCCAGTCCTAATAAACTTCAATTGTCTCCATCTATTTATTACCCTCTCCTATGTTATTGTGAAGCAAATCTTTGACATCATATAATTTAATTCATAAGCATTTCAATATATACGTCTAAAGGAAAAAGACTTTTTAAAAACTGTAATACCATTATCACATCTAAAATGTAACAACTTCTTAACATGAAATTTTCAGTCAATATTCATGTGTTCCATAAATGTTTATACATGTTTTAATATAAAGATCCACAACTTGTAGTTGGTTAATACTCTTTTTAAGTATCTTGTAATCTTATATCAGGGCTTTTTAACATCAACACAATTGACATTTGGGGCTGATAATTGTAGGGGACTGTGCTGAGTAAATTTGGATGTTTAGCCTCATCCTCGGCTTCTATCTAAATGCCAGTAGCACTTCCCAGGTTGTGATAACCAAAAATATCTCTAAGCTGCCAAATGTTCCATGGGGGGGCAAAAATCATGTGCTGTTAAGAACTACTCATGTAAAGGCTTCTTCTTCCACCCCCATCTTTTTTCTCTCCCTTGCAGAGCATTTATTGAAGAGTTTGGGAGATTTGTTGCATGGAGTCTCCCACAGTCTGGATTTTGCCAATTTCATCTCCCTGGTGTAATGTAACACATATTTTCATCCTGTATACTTATTATAAACTGTTGGATTTAGAGGACTGAGCCCATCATAAGTGGCTAGAGTCATACTTATTTCTTACACCCTCATCGGTCAAATCAAGTCCTTTTTCATCAAATCTCTAATATCCTTCAAATTTGCCTCCGTTCTTCTTTCTCATTTAACTACCCTAGTTCAGGCCACAATCATCTCTCACCTGGATTAATACCACAGCCTCATAACTGGTCTCTTGTTTTTCCAGTCTTATCCCTGTCTAATCTCTCTTGTTCACACAGAAGCCCCAAGATGTCTTTCTAAAATGCACACTTAATTATGTTAAGCCTGCCCCTGTACCTCACCTCTAGCACTTAAAACCCATCCATTGCCCTCAGAGTATTGTCTGAATTCCTTTCTTGGCCTTGTTTTGTGATTGGATAGACTCTGACTTTTCTAGTTTCTTTTCTATTCCCTCTACTTCCATATAGGTTTCTACACTTTCTCTTTATGTACGTGTAATTCATAAACAATGTGGACTCATAATCTTGTGTGTTTAAAATTTTGTGTAAATGGTAGTGCATTGTTCCTATTCTTTTGTAATTTACTTTTTTATATTTATTTAATTCATGTAGATCTAGTTCTTTAAGTATGTCCAACAATCCATTGTTTAAATAAAACTGTTATTTACTATTTTACTTTAATATCTCTGTGTCTCTAATAATTGGCATAAAGTTGCTATTCAAATAATGCTGATATTCATAAAGCTTTTTTAAAAGTAGTATCCATTGAAATATAAAAGACTGCTGTGTTGCTGGACATAACTCTAAATTTACCCTTTCACCTCCTTCACTTCAACTCAACCCAGAAGCAAGTCAGAGGAAAAAAAGGCAAAAAGACAAAGTCCTGAGAACTCTCATTAATCTGGGAAATTTCTCCCATTTGGGAGAGAATATTGAGGGCCTGTGAGGAAAATAAATGGGAAAAGCTCTGGAGAGGGCAAGCACCTTTTCATCAGCTCTGAAGGTCAGTAGCAGCATGAATAACTGCCTGAACTCATGATTTTGGTTAGCCAAGCAGCGCATGAAGTCATAATAAGAAAAACCTAATTATAGAAGGGAGAAGGAGAACATAAGTGACAAGACAATTTGAAAGAACAAGAGACCAGGTAAAGAGGTGCCAGGTGATGTTTCTCTCCCCAACCCCCACACTCCAAGGGCTTAATAAGACAACAGTCTCAGTCTCAGACCTCTAAACCTGTTGGCATTATTTCTGCTGAAGCTGGGGCTGGGTTGGAGAGTGGCTAAGCATGATAGGGAAGATGAACTGCTTTAATGGAAGTAAAGGCTTTTGGGTTCCACACTGAGTCCAAAGAATAATTTTAAAACTTTCCCAAAGGAGTAAAATACACCCTCAACTAAGTGGCATGAATGTATCTCAGGAGATTAAAGAAATCTCAGATGAGAGAGAGTTCATTTCTCCAAACAAATTGCAGTTTCAGGTAATGACCAAACATCCTGCCATACCCTTAGGTATTAGAAGAATGGGTTGAGAATGCAATGTTAAGTCATCAAACTATATATCTAAAATATCTAGAGGTCTCACATAAAGTCGTAAGGAAGTCAACTAGGTTTTGATGGAGCTGACCATGTTAGCCACCAACAGGTTAAAAGAAATGCTGTCAAATATGCAAACCATAACAGCTAAAAGGAAGAAAAAAGGAGGAGGACGGGAAGGTGAGGGTGGAGAGAAAGAGGTAAAACAGGCTGGGAAATAATGAAAAAAATATGACTAAAGAAAATAAAGAAAATCCCCTTGAGTGCTTCTTTCTATATTATTACCTATTCAAAACACAAATTAGATCTTTTAATCTACTCAGATGAATATATGTTTTTTAAAAAATAGAATAAAATAGCGGGTATTTGTAGAGTTAAGGACACAAATTGAAGAATACCATTTTATAGTTAAATTTAAAAGCTATTTAACATTTTTACTTATGGGCTGGCAATGAAAGGATTTATTTGGATTACTTGTGATTTCTCTTTTACTTATTAATGAGCACAAACAATTAAAATGCAGTAAGATGTTTAATAAAGTGGATAGACAAAGCCAAAATCCAAAGTGAGACCTTCAAACAAATACTTGATATACTCACAGTAAATTCATAAAGAAAAAAGTTAAAATGATTAAAACAATTCAATAATAAATATGGAGTACAAATATGATCCAATCTAAATATTATGGTTTCCCTGAAGTAAGCAACATAACAAATGAGATAGAAAAACATTTTCAATGATATAATACAAGAAAAATTTCTGAAATTAAAGAACTGAATCTGCACTTTCAGGGAGATATTATATTCTAGAAAAGAAATCATACCATCAATAAGAGGGAATAATGTAATAAATAGTGTAAAAGTACAATGTCCACAGTCAGTGAGGAGAATGAAAAGTTTAAATCCCACCAATGGAATTAAAGAAGGCTTCATGGCAGAAATATCATGTGAGATATTCTTTGAGAACTGGATTTTTTTTTTTTTTAATCATGGGGAAATATGCAGATAAAAATTTGAACAAAAGTAAAGTGAGAAATTATAATGGTTATTTGGAGGAAATGTCATGAATGGCAGTTTGACAGATAGAAATATAAAAGTGGAAGTGGAATTAAAGTGGAGAATTAAGAAAATGTAACCAATGTGAGAAACCTGACCTTCATTCTGTAGGCATAAGGAAATTGTTAAAAACTTTTTGAGTTAGATTTCTACATATCACTTATTTTATTCCAATGCACAATTTCTACCCATAAGCCAAGAATTTAAAATAAAAGCTATCATTAATATTTCAGACTGAATTGCCCTTCCCTCAAAACTGGTAGAGCTTAGCCCACTGGTTTTCAATCTGGGACACTTGGCAATGTCTGCAGACATTATTTGGTTGTTGCATCTGGGAGAAGGGTATTATTGGTACCTAGTGTATAAAGGCCAGATATGCTGCTATTCATGCTATAATGCAAAAGACAGCCCCCTCCTACAGAATTATCAGGCCCAAAATGTCAATAGTGCTAGGGCTGAGAAACTCAGGCGTAAAGTTAAGCTAACCAGCAAAAGCAAAACAAATACCAATTTTCTCTTAAGCTCTGCAAGTAGTTGCAACATTCTAAATGCCTCTCCTCACCATACACAGACTACTTAGCCCAACACAAATACCTCTCTTTCCACATTCTATCCAAAAATAGTGTCTATTTAACCCAGTCATGCCTCTCATCCTTGATCTACAAAGATACTGGCCAAGTAAACTTCCCTTCTGTAATCTATCATTTTTTGAATCTTATTCCATTATAATTCTATACTTTTTCCTCCAACTACCATGTTTCCCCGAAAATAAGACCTAACTGGAAAACAAGCCCCAGCATAATTTTTCAGGAGGACATCCCGTGAACATAAGCCCGGATGGGTCTTTTGGAGGAAAACTTAATATAAGACCCGGTCTTATTCCTGGGGAAACACAGTAATTCTCCCACTGCTGCCTTCCCAGCTCTTTCCTCTGTGCCCTCTAGAAACCCATTCTCCTATAAATAAATTATTCTGTATCTTCTACTTCAGAGAATGTTCATTTACTTTCCTATAACATTCTCAACTGTCCCAAGTACCATTAGGGCTGGAAAGAGAGTGAACACTCAACTTTCATTTCTTCTTTTAAACCATAATATCACTTTCTTGAAATAACTCTTTTTGACTCCTGACATACTCTCAACATCTCTTTTACCTGTCATTTATGCTCCTCTTTCTCACATACTCACATTCATTAAGGATGCCAGACCTCTCTTATCACAAATACATGAGCATCTTCAGTATTCATATGCACAACTTTCCCAACACCCTAATCCCACAGACTTCCTCAAATCCATATCCACTCTCTAGCCATCCACACACACAGGCATATTACTTTGCACTCCTCTACCTCTGAAAAAGCAAACAGCAAAAATCAGTATACTAGTTATTTACTGCTATGTTAGCCAGGGTATCTAAATACAACAGAAACCAACTCTTGCTAAGTTAAGCAGAAAAAATTACCCAACTTATTGGAAAGAAGTTGGGTAATTAGGAGAATGATCAGGAAACCTGGAATACAAGTCTGAAAATGGCAGCACAAAGTAAACTTGGTAGGCAGAACAGCAGCTGAAATAGTACCATTTAATCCACTAGTAAGGACACCATTGACCACTTCCAAAGCCTCTGATGGCTTCAGTTGAAACGATTCACTGCCACTCTCCCCTGAATATTGGATGTGGCTACTGCCACTGACAATTCACAAAATGGATTTTCTATTGTCTTTGAGTCTTTGCAAGACTAGTTCCTTATTCAAAATTCAAGACAAGTGCTTTTTATGCCACCATGCCTTAGCACAAAACTCCTAGCTTTCTTTTCCCAGCAGCTCATTTTTCAAAATTTAGCTCAAAGGTCTCCTGTAAGGTTTATTCTGTCCCGCCCAACAGAGTTAATCACCTCTTCTTTTGTGTCATCTATGTTCTAGTACCTCAATTATTACTAGATAATAAAATAGTATTTCTAATATTTTATTGCAATTATTTATTGAAAGTCTATTTATTACCATATATTCAGTGCCATGAAGTAAAAACATTTTTTTTTACCCTGTGCATTCTCTAGTACAGTGTCTCGCAACATTGTAGGTTCAAGGGTGACTTAATACTGAGAAGACACCATCCTTTTCATTTCCACACCAATACTGAGGACTCCCTAATATGTTATATAAGACATTACCATATTATTTTATAAATCGATAGAGTTGATTTTTAAAGTTGAAAGAGTGATGTAGACCACAGAGCTATCCCTATGTGTAGGCAGAGTAGACAGGGCTTCTAAGCATCTATCTCAGATATCACCTCTGCTACCGTTGAGGATAGCTCACTGGTTCTGGAAGAGTTCCTATTAAAATATCAATGTTCACACATACAGTCAATAGGTCATTAGATTACTGCAGAGTAGAACAGGATGTGAGAAGCGGAAACAGAGAGGGGAAAGGGGGACAGGAAAGCTCTGTGGCTTGAGTCCTACAAGGAGAGGAGAGATGAGTGAGTACCTCATTGAGGAGGGTCAGGCCTACAAAAAGGCACTGGGCAATTAGGAGAATACCAGAATTTCATTTCATCAATGTCACAACCTTGCCCAGGTCAAGCCAGCCCTAACCAAAGATAAATGTCAACTGGGAATCTACAAAACAAAGTCTACCCAGTTTCTTGACTTTCTAAACTGAAAACACATTTACATTTTGAATGTTAATATTTCAGTTTTCCAGGGTGCCTTTTATAAAAACATAGGATGGTACGTACTAAAAAGTGTTGAGCTGTGAGTGAAAATAAAGAGATATATTTTATAATTAGGATAAATATAAAAATATAGTAAGAATATCAAATTGAGATTTCAAACAATGGCATAAACTGGCTTTGTGACTTATAGAGCCCTAGTTTTGAAAACAAATCATGTGTTAAGCAATCATTGAGGTGAAACTCAATAATCTCGATCCCTCTCAGTATTCTATGTGTTGCACGTAAGCTAGACTATAGAAACTTGAGAGGACAAGGAGGAAAATATACAGCGAGAGTTAAAAAAAAAAAAAAGTATCTTTCTGTCTATGGCACTCAACTTGCTCATATAATAATGGAAAACTGAAATTAAAAAAACAATGATGTCTTTAAATCTTAATTACTTTGTCTTTTTTGGTAGCTTCTATGGGCCCCTGAATAAATATAGGAATTATAAAGCCACGCCCCCCTACTACCCCAAAAATCAGTTGGTCAACAAACTTATATAGAGACTACAAATAATAAAGCTAGAGAAAATAGTCAGAACATCACTACTTAAATCCGACGATAATTAAAGCAGCAGCCAGGATCTGCTTTATAAAATGGATGTAGACAAATTTTACGCTTAAAATAATATCTTGGCTGGGCATATTTTTATTTGTACTTATGTTAGGTTTCATTTATTTAATAATGACCAAAGAGTAGAATTTTTTCATAAAAATTCACACAGACTATGGGGAAAGACATTTTAAAGCATCAATAAATATACCTTTAAAAGTAAGTGTAAAATCAATTTACAGTTTAGCGGTGTATGGGTCTGTAAGCTCAGAGGAAACTGAGGCCCAGAAAGAATTCCACTTGCTCAGCTTCACACAGTTATGTAGCAACAACTAACTATGCTGAGAACTCTTGAATCCCAGGTTCATGTTTTTAAGCCAGACAAACTATGGTTCATGGATTAAATTGAATTTACTATCTGTTTTTATTTGGACTGGATAGTTTACATATTTTTTAATAGTTGAAAAATAATATTTTCTGATATATGAAAATAATGTGAAATTCAAATTTTAGTGTGCGTATATAAAGTTTTATTAGAAAATAGCCACACCTATTCATTAATGTATTAGCTATGGTTGCTTTTGTAAAACAACAAAATTGAGTAGTTGTAACAGACTGTTGGCAACAAAGCCAAAAATGCTTATCGTCTGGCTCTTTACAGAAAAAGTTTCCTAACCAATGCCTCAAGAAATGAGTTTAAGAAATAAATCCAGATAAGTCAGACAGATAAAGACAAATATCATATGATTTCATTTATATGTGAAATCTTAAAAAACAAAACAAAATGAAACAGAAACAGACTCATGAAACAGAAACAAAAACAGAGAACAAACTGATGGTTACCAGAGGGGAGGGAGTAGATGGAGGGGTGGAAAAGGGGAAGGGGACTAAGAAGTGCAAGTGTCCAATTATAAAATAAGTCATGCGAATGTAAAGTACAGCATAAGGAATAGAGTCAATAATTTTGTAATAACTATGTATGGCGACAGATGGGTATTAGACTTATTGCGGTGATCACTTTATAAGGTACATAAATGTTTAATCACTATCTTCTACACCTGAATCTAATACAATATTGCATGTCAACTGTAATTAAAAATAAATGTGAAAAAAGAAAGAAGTCCTGAAACCAGCATTCTGATTTCACCAGTCAAAAAATAACCTGTACATAATTTCTAATTAATCAAACTCAGATTTTAAAAAATGTACTCAAAAAGCTTCTACTACACTTATTCTGTGCACTATTTGGGTTTGAAATGTCCTTGGTTTTAAGCAAGATAATTTGGTTGCATGGAGTAGAGATACACTCAATTGAACTTAAGCAGAGGAGAATACTAAGAATATACCTGGAACTGAAAGAAATCCAGAATGACAAGACATCATTGAAAAGGCTTCACAAAGGCTGGAGCTAATGGGTGTTTCTGAATTTTAGTTAACTCTAGCTACTTTAGAAGCAAGAAATCAAGAACCTTTTTTGCAGTGGTTTGTCACACTTGACACAGTCATACGCCTAGAGAGTGTTTCTTTTTCTCTTAACAATAACCAGCTCTTTTAGTTTATTTTCACTATGTGCTATTCAGAACTTTATCTTGCACATTGACCCATTCGGGCACCCTAGTTCTAAATTCAGCTTTCACGGCCTGATAGGTGTTGCAATCGTACTTAGCTGAGTTGATTCTTCAGGCATTTATTAATCTAAATCCACAAAATGTATATGCTTGGCTTAACTCATCCTTTATTCTTGCCAATGGGCTGCTGGGAAGTTGTGATTTGGCTTCCCTAAAATCAAGAATTCACACAATTCCAGTCATCAAATGTTCAGAAGATGGTGACCTGAAAATCCATCTTCATCTGGGCCTGGAAACAGGGCAGTTTCCTTTAGAAGAAGCTACTACTGTTGGGTTATCATCCCCCAAAACATTTCTTTCTGGTTCACATACGTAATATTTTTCTCTATAGCTAGATTTTCACATACATAATATTTTTCTCCATAGCTAGATTGTAAATTCCTTTAGCGAAGAAATCCCTTCTACTTTTATATCCACGATAGTACTTAATAGGACTTACTTAAGGATGCTCAACATCAATTGTGGCGTGAACAATCATTTCTATAAACTAGTATAACAAATAAATCAATAGACTTTGGATTATTCAAGACATAATTTACCCAAAACAAACACTTGTGAGTTAGTTTTATTAGTTTTTTTCTAAGTAAAATATAAATTGTGTGTGTATGTTTTGCTTCCTGAATATGTAGGTATCAGAATTAGCCCTCCACTTTGATTCAAAAGAGAGATTTTGATTTTAATATTTCATATTCTAGTGTAAAAACATATGAACATAGCGTGTGTGATCCTAGAGAAAAAACAAGGATTCTAGAAATAAATTGAAAATAAAATAAATCAGAGGAATAATTTACATATTAATGGTTGATATTTCTTCTCAAGTGCAAGAATAATAATAGATAAGAAACTCCTGACCTGGACTTATTACATAGAATGTCTCATTTTTAGAATTCTTATCTTTGATGGTCCAGGATCTAAAACTTTTCTTTAAAATCAAAGCATTTAATATTAGTGAATAAGTTTACAAAATACATTCATATTTTATATTATGACTTGACAAAGAATCAATGATTATTGCAATTTTTGGTTTTCCTTCACAAAATTGGTAACCATCACAATCTAGAATTTACAACAGATAACATGAAGAGTTTCGTATGTTAAAACTTTGAGATACATGTGTAAATTCTATTTCCACCACCTAAGATCAAATCTGTATATCAAGTTTAAAACTAAATAAGATTTTATAATATTGTATATTTATTTTCTTTCTATAGTTCATTTTAAAAACTCTATTTAATGAAAAAAATAGCCTAACTTAATTCAAGCTCAGTAGAGACTTCATATTTGTACTCTACTAATGAAATTCAAGACAGTGGTAGAAATAGCATAATCCAAAATTAACCTAATTTCAGCTTTTTCAGAGTGATTAGTAGATGCTCAGCAAGAAATACAGTCAAATATTTAGAAGCCTGTATTTATAATTGAAGATCTTTAAAAGTAATTTAGATAACTAGAATAATAATTGGTGCACACAATGTTTCAGTTATTGAAATAGAGAATTTACTTATCTATATTGTAAATAATAAAATTGGTCATCTTTTAACACAGCACTAAAATATGTGATGATAGTGATTGTATGTCTATTCCATAATATCACTTAAATGTAACCATCTTCCTCTGACATAGAAATAACATAATATAGCATTATTCTTCCTAAAAGAAACTGATTATATGAAAGTTCAACTTATGGGGAAATAATAACATGCCTACAAAAGTAAAGGAGAAGCTCTTATGATATGACATTAAATTCTAGATCTAAGGTTGTTCTGGGAATAGTTATTTACACTGCTGGTAAATTTCATATTAGAGGTCCTAGTCTATTGAGTACTTTCCTCTTATTCCCTACATAAAAAAAAAAAAAAAAAAAAAACTAAACAAACATGCCTCTAAACACAAAAATCCTGTCCTAGACTTCTAATATCTCTGTGTTTAAAATCCCTACAAACTGCCTCTACCTGTAATGAAATTATCTATCTATCTATCTATCTATCTATCTATCTATCTATCTATCTATCTATCTATCTATCATCTATCTATATATTCATAGTTATCTAATATTTTATACCATTGTTCTGGCTTTATTGTATTGTAAATTTTATAAAAAATATTTTAAAACCAATTTGTTCTATAAGAAGAGCTGATGTTTTCTGAAGGATTTGATATAGAACTATGTGAGTGATTTATAAATTATCTTATTAAATGTAACTATACTTTAATGCTGATTTGAACTTAAATTATTTATCTTAACATTAATATAATAGCATACTATGAAGAAATGTATACTACATTAATGGACTATCAAATCCTGTCCTTATTGTGTAAATTTGGATTTATCATTGACCATCTTCTACCTCCATCCCCCATCTCCCATCTGTACCATAACTTACAGGGAAAGCCTAATATGCCAACATCAACTTAGAAAAACTTGTCTTAGTCCTCTCCACGTGCATGCCAATAAAGGAATCAATATAAGATATGTAGAAATATTTTACTAATGTGTATACTTACATGTACATATTGAGTACTTTCCTCTCACACATACAAACATATATATATATATATATATATATATATATATATATACACATATATACATCATATATATAATATTGAATCATTCCATTTAGTATTACGAGATTAAGTTCAGGGATTCCTCCCTTCTACATAAATTTGTCTTCACAAATATTTGAAATAATTCAAAATATATGACAATTTTTGTGATTATTAATTCTTATCAAAGAAAGAGAATCTCAACTCATGAAAGGAGAAAAAAGATCGCAAAGTTATTTGTATGAAAACAGGAATTATAGCCATATTGAACTTGGCAATTGTTTTGTATCATGTATATGCACGCTGAATAAAGAAATAAATTTGTCAGTGCACCTGGTAAATGATTCCGCTTGCCTACTTCCTTCTACTGAGGCAGCAAATGAAAGAAACAGCCAGTCCTTTCACTCCCAATGTAAATTCTTACTTACTCTTTGCAAGTAGGCAGATGTTATAAATAAGTTTTTCTTCCAGAGATCAAAAACGTACATCATTCCCAGTCACAAAAATTTGTAGTAAAGTAGAATAAAATGCAGAATTTGCCATGTTGCTTTTGCTTTTACCGTTAGTATTAAATTAATATTTGCCTGCGTTTAGGAAGGTCCAACAGTAGAAAAGCAAATAACCTAGAGACAAGCAAAATTTAATATTTACCCCAGACCTACAGAAAATCTAACCAAATGAACTCTTTCTTGCTGGTTATTTTGTTTAACACATTATTCGGTGTGAAAAGGGATTGTTTCTGGAAGACTCGATGTTATTTCATTTCTAATACACATACAACATACGGTGTTTCCCGAAAATAAGACCTAGCCGGACAATCAGATCTAATGCGTCTTTTGAAGTAGAAATTAATATAAGACCCGGTCTTATTTTACTATAATATAAGACTGGGTCTTTAATATAATATAACATAATGTAATATAGCATAATATAATATAATAGACTGGGTCTTATATTAATTTTTGCTCCAAAAGATGCATTAGAGCTGATTGTCCAGCTAGGTCTTATTTTGGGGGAAACATGGTAGTACTATTGTCCATAGAATTTACAAATTTACAAATTATGTGTCCGTGTTTCAATCAAAATATTCCCTACAAACTGTATTTTTTAGGTATGAGGGATTGAAGGGGGTGTGTTAAAAATCAAGACAGAAGGAAAAAGATGGAGTGAGGGGAAAAATAAAGCAAAATCAAGGAAAACATTGTCCATTGTGACAACCAATTCATCATGGACCTGTTTGGAATTCTCCTCAATAGGACAGAACACAAGGTTTTTGTTTGCATAGACATTTTTTCTTTTTCTTTTTTTTTTTTTGGTGGCAAACAGTTTCCCAGCTAGCCAAGTATGATCCTTACCCACATTTTTCTTTCATAAACTGGTGGTTTCCTATCAGAGAGCTATAGCCTCTGGAGAACTCTTTTTCTCTTTCAAGCACATTTGCAAAGGAATGGGCATAATGCTTTTTTTCTGTCTTTCTAACCTTATTTTTGCCACCTGGCCAGCTTCATATCAAACTATTAATGTCTCCCTAACATTATAACATTATAAGTTGAATCTACTGACCCCAAATTACTTAGCCAGATGCTCTGTAAAAAATTTTAAAGATAAATATTATTAAGATATGATTTTCTAAGGCATTGTATATTGTTTTCTCTGGACACAGATTTATACTGTTTACTGACACTTTCCCATCTATGTGATTGACTCATGATTTGGGGGCCAACTATGTAGGATGGGTTAGCCAGTGAACATGGGTCACAGCAAAATATGGTTGAAGGTTCATCTATGGGGACTCCACAGGGAACCAATTGTGCCTTTGGACAAAAATATCAAAATATCAAAGTATCAAGGATAGAGATTTTTGGCCCATTGTGGTCTGTGGGAGTAAGATGATAAGTCATTTTGGCAAGCCTCAAACACCAAATCTATTCTATGTTGTGACTAAATCACAGGAGGATATGCTACGACTTGTTTTTATTTAAATGGGAACATTTTTATGAAATCTGGACTGATCTGGAAAATCAGACTATATTATCACTTCCATAATTTACAGAACACTGACCACAAATCAAAAAATGCATAAAAACGTAATTTAAGTCTTAAGTCAACCAGTTCATGAAAAATACATGTATTTTGCTGGGACTGAGGTAAATCTGGTTATCACCACTATCCATTTAAACTACACTTTGGAAGCAACATTGTGACTCAACATGCTAAATTATGCTATCTCCTAAGACCAGTTTGGATACTAAGGTCATTTGTTAGTGAATTAGTCCCTTTCCATACCTAGTCTAAGCATTAAAGTATCAAGGTGCTGTTTGTACCACTCAGGTATCACTTAGTCCAAAGCAGCTTTGGGTGAGTAATATAAAACTTTTGTTCTAATGCTTTTCTTTTCTGCTTCTTCTGGGTTGTTTGTTTGGTTGGTTGTTGCTGTTTGTTTTATTTTCTCCTAGAGAAGCATGGAAATCTATACCATTTCATCTTAGAAGCTGTAACCTAAATGCAGGTGACTTGTCCTTTTAGTCTGCATACCTTCATATGTTTTTGAATTATACGCTCACCTCTTTTCAGCCTTAGAGTTTATGAAAATATTTAAAGAATTTTATTATGATACAATATTTTTTGAACGTTGATTTTGTTTCTATTATACTAGTAAGACAGAAATTCCCCAAACGTGGGTCTTTCAACTTTTAATTTCAGTAGTTACATAAGAAAACTTACACATGTACTTAACCCTATGTTTGAACAATGACCATGTTATTTAAGTTGATCATAATCACATACATTTTAATAACATGCATTATTACCATTTTCATAATTTTTACCATTAAAAATTAATATGTATCTTTGCCATGCAACGAATTCATTCAAATATTTTCTACAGTTACCTGGTGTAACTGAATTTGTTCTACTGACTTATTATTTTATTCGAAGCTCCACTGAAAATAAAATTGATCACTCAGCTAAGTTGTGACCCTATAATTTAGTTGCTTCTTATAGTTATACCTTAAATGTCATCTGCACTGCCTCAAATATAAAGTACAGGATAATTCTTTGTTTCTTCTTCTCTGCCTTTGTTTCACTACCACTTAAAACTTTCAATTAATCACACTCATTTATTTAAAGCTTTTAGGTTTAATATAAAGCAGAAAACCAAACCACATAACCACAGTGACACTAATTCAATGGGTCATTGAACCACTAGCTTTGCCAGAGAAGCAAATCGTCAATGAATTACATTTGGCATGTTCTTTACAAGAGTTTCTCTGAAAAAGGAAAACAATATCTGTGTGTTATGTTTTAATGATAGAACATATAAAAAAATCTACAGTGACAATGAATTTTTCACCGGATCCAAAATTTCAAAGTAGACTCCTTAAAATCATTTCTGCAAATAGAATAGAATAGAATTTTATTTGTAAAAGAAAAACAATCAGTTTCTGAAAATTTCCAGAAGTGTATCTATTATATAAAATGGGATAAAGCTATAACTGGGTAGCAATTGAGGTGTGATACCAGTTTGGTTATAGCATCTGTTGTCTGATTATTTGCAGGTTCTATATTGTTTCTGTGGTTATGATTGAGAGTGTCCTAAGGAATTCTGAGCTTTCAACCCGCAAGCCCTAAAGATTTGTTAGAACTGTGTTAATGACAGAATAGAGAAGTCACAGAAAAAGGTTAACATTTTGAGAAAATGGTATAACTTCAGTTTATACTAATTATGCATGCATCTAAGAACATCTAACAACAGGCAATTTAAAGTAATAAGTACCATTAAATAATGTTTTAAATTAAACAATACACTTTATAATTATTTTATAAGTGAGAAGATTTTGGAATGGAAACTATAGATTTGGGAAGAATACAAAATATTTTGGACCTATTGCTTTGACACCACCATTTGATGGATGAATTTTGAGACCTAACTTTGACATTTTGATAGTTTAGCTCTTTACTTATGGACATAAATATTTTATTACAAAAACTAATAAATTTTAATTTATTTTTAGAATAAATATTATAGGTTACTTTTTATAATGAATTCATTAAGTTATTTTAATTACATGATCAACTTATTACACACTATAGTTAAATAATTTTCTTATTTTCATTGTCATTTTCTTTACTGAAAATTTTTAATTGGAATAAGTTATTTCCATGTAAATTTTATAAGAAAAATTTGATCAATAAGTCAATTTTTGTCAAAATGAAAACTTTTTAACGGTTAGACTTTCTGATGGCCTTTTTATTTTTGTCATTATTCTACCAAGATAAATTGTCCTGAATCTAATATTATACACAAATATTTCAATATTATTATTCATCTAACGTTGGTTAACAAATATTTTCATATTCAGTTATATGCTTTCTCAATTTTATTTTCTGTTATTTCTAGCAAATTCACCTATTAAGGATCACCAAACCATAATGTTATTGGAGTTAAAATGGTAACATCAAAATAACTTGCTTTGAATTGGTGTTATTTGTATTTAGGTGATACTTATTACAAAACCTAGAGTAATCTTCATTTTAGAGAGCAAAAAGAGAAAGATGAACCAGGAAAGGATTTAGAGATCATTAAATTTTAAGTCTCGCATATAAGAATCTCTAGAAACCAATATTTCTTCAACAAATGATATTTTCTACATCATTGCACTTCCTTCTTGTTAAGAAGTAATGAGCGAAACTTACCCTTTCCAACCAACCGACATGAAAGAGAAGTACTGAATTGAATGAAATATAAGAAATCATTTCATTGGTATAAAGAATTTCAGATGAAGAATTTAGCATCAGAAAAATTGATGGAACCAGATGGAATTTCAAAAAATGCCCACCTGGACTGCTGAGCAAAATAATCTCTCAATAACTATATTCCGATTTTATTAGACCACCATTCAGAATATCTAAGACCTCAGAACAGTTTCCTCACCTTTTCCAATATAATAATTCCATACCTTTTCAAAAAATATCACTGTTTAGCAACATGAATGACTTGTTCATATTTACTATATGGAGATATTAAAGCATTAAGATAACTGGCGCTAGTGATACCATGAGAAAAATAAATTAAAAAAACAAAAATCTTAGAAAGATAAGAGCATAGGTTTTAGAGTCAGATACAAGTGTATTCAAGTGATTCCTTTGCCATACACTAGTGGGATCTCTTGTGCAAATTATTCTCCCTCTAAAGGCCTCAATTTCCCCACTTATTAAATAAAGATAATCATAGCTTCATAGGTTCTTGTGAGGATTAAGTAAGATGATGAATACAGAGCACTTAGGCCAGGGCAACCAGTACATCAGGTATTTAATAAATGCTTTTTAACTGAAAATTACAATAATATACATGTAAAACGTTTAAAATTATTTAAAGCACTACAGATATAATAGCATTGCATTGAATCATATGTTTTTGATATTGTCATAGGCATTGTTCTCTATTAGTATAAACATGGCTTATAGAATCTAGCCAATGGCACTATAAAAAACCACTGTCCTACATGTTATAAAAACACATACATATAAAATACATATATATGTATTATATATGTATACATATACATGTATAAATATATGTGTATATATATATATATAATACATATATGTATACATATATAATACATATATCTGTATACATATATAGCTTATTTGGAAAATATGCTTGCAGAGGGCGACAGTAGACATTTTTAAGCAGACATCTTCTGGTGGAACTGATTTTGTATTTTAGTTACAGCAAGTAATACCAAATATTTCCTATCTTGTGGTTTAAGTTCCATGATTTTCAATTATCACTCTAAATTGTACACAACATCTTACAAAGTCAATATTTTTGATATTCATTTTTGTAAAATACAGCGTATGTATTATCTGTACAGGTTTTTAGATGATTCCTTGCTGTTTTTAAGTAAAATAAATCATTAATCCTGTTGCCAAAGTACATTTTTGGTTCACAGTATAGTGCAGAATTTTTTTTATCCTTTATATACATGGAGAATTATGCTAACCTCAAGAAAAACAAATTAAAATGACAACCTGTCAAAGAAAAAAATTGAACTTTACAGGATCACTCCTAATCTTACAGTTTCTGTATTAATTCATTGTACTCTTGAAGAGTTCCGAATGGATATTAGAATTAAAGCTAAATATAGGAAGCTCTGGGTTTCTAATAATTTCTCAAACAGTAATTAGGTTGCCATAAAAGTCCTAACTCACCTGGATTGGCAGTGAAATAATATCAGTGCCTAATAAATATATTTTTAAATAGTTAAAGGTGATAACAACAGATGCAGTAAAAGAGGGGAAAAATAAACTACGGAAATAGAAAATTGTATTTGAAATAGTCATTTCTAATTATAGAAAAGCCTCATTGATATATTCTGGCCTTGGAGAAACCAATCTGAATTAACAACAACAACAACAATAACAACAACGAAAAGACTATAGACTCTAATAAGAAATGTGGATATATTACTTTCAAATTCACCCTGTAAATTTAGCCGCTAATAAAAGCCTTTTTAAGGAACAGACTTTCATTGTGTGCTTTAACAAATAGGTAGGAATCATTTGAAATTAGTTAGACCCATTTGTATCACACAATGTGTTAAAATCTTTAAGAACAGCTTGGTTAAAAGCCTCAAGCAATCTTGTTTACACTATTAGCAAATCCTTGCCTCACAGATCATACAAAAGTAAATTTCAGCCGAGCCTAGTTCAAATTATCATAAATTCTGAATTATATTCAACATTTTAAAGCTGGAAGGGACCTCGGAGATCCTCCAGTGAAGTCTATAATAATGAGGTTTTCTTGGCTGCTACATCTAAAATGTATGCCATATGTATAAACAAATTCTAAATATTGTTGACTATTTTCAAAAATGTTACTGACACTATTGTTACTTCAATATGGTATATCTTTTCAAACTGAACAATAATTTCACATGATATTTCAGGAATGTTTTCTCAGAGTGATTTAAAATCATCAGCAGTGTGTTGTATTGTTTCTGTTATCTGCTTTATCTTTTTGTTGTCTTGTCCCACTCTGGTCTAGAAAGTTCAGAAGTAATTGTCTTCACTAACAGTTTGAATAGACACAATACACAAATAACATAACCAACAATTTCAAGTTGTAAAAAGTAAAAACAGAACTATTAGACAGATCTGAAATCACTAGCAGTGGGAGCCACCATGTGGCTTTCTACACACATGAGAGAAAGCTTAGAATTTTGCTCCTGTACTGTTCTGCTTAGGTGTATTTTATATTGGGAGGAAATCAGAGAAACCTGGACATGTAATATTGCTAAACTGTACACTGCAGATGCCAAGAAACTGTTTATCTCCTTACTAGGCTATCTAACTATATATTCTAATTCTTAGAGGCTTTTCTGGGTCTGTATGGAAAAACTATCAAAATATGCCATCACTCCTAGGAAGGAAAAGTGGGGCTTTGTCATTTGGGCACCATCTGCCCAGTCACCCTGCTCCCTGACTTAACCTACTTTATTTATCCATGCAATAAATATTTATTGAGCAGCAACCAGGTGCCCAGCATATGCTGTGTTGCCAAGAGGAATGCAAAAGAAATGTTAGACACAGTTTCTGACCTCAAAGTGTTTCATGTCTGATTATGGGGAAAAACACACTTTTGCGAAGCAGCTAAATTACAATGCATAACAGTGTGCAATAATTGCCAGAGGAGTGACACAATGAATGCTATAAGAAGGGGGAGATCATATGGTCTCAATGTCAGGAAGAATGCCCTGTAGAAGATAAAACTAAACCTAGACTTCCTAGAATAGGTAGGATTTGCGAGACTGAAGGGATAATGACAGTCCAACTATAAGAAATATCTAAGTGTGGAAAAGTCAAGAAAATAACTCTTAAATTTCAAAATAAATCTTTTCTCTGCCATTAATTTAAATTAATTAAAATGAATAGAATTAAGGACTCACATTCTCCATATTAAATACATTTCAAGTGCTAAATAGCCACATGTGGCTAGTGGCTAGAGTATTGGACAGCACAGACAGAGAACATTTCTATCATCCTAAAAAGTTCTGTCTGACAGCTCTGTATAGTATTCAGTTCATATCAAGATTGCCCTGAAAGAGGTGGAGGACTCAGGGTGAAAAGGGAGCTCAGCTCAGATCACAAAAAACTAACATTAAGGGTGAGTGACCCAAGGCAGAAAATAATTCCTGAATGGAAATTCCATTGTGGGTCCAGAGCATATCTCAGCACTTCATGGAGCCCAGATACCACATAGAACTTTACCTCCTCAAAGGATGGACCAATTATTATGAGGGACACAGAATATAAGGCAGCAGTAAAGGGAGGAAATGAACTAACTTATTTGGAGGTGCCACATACGTGATGTGAAGTGGTATAAAAAA
The DNA here is from genome assembly GCF_057876585.1 of Rhinolophus sinicus. Taxonomy (NCBI): domain Eukaryota; kingdom Metazoa; phylum Chordata; class Mammalia; order Chiroptera; family Rhinolophidae; genus Rhinolophus; species Rhinolophus sinicus. Next base: position 32,507,370 of record NC_142501.1, on the reverse strand, counting down.
TTAGCAATGTCCAAGGGCAAGAAAATCACTGGAGAAAGGAACAACAGAAAGCAATTTGTGGATTTGACAAAAATTCTACCCTGCAAACAATTGATCTGAAGACACAAGGCAATGCCTTGCATTGCTACAAGCTTATGGTGGTTTGTTTGCAAGAAAGTAAAACAAAATCTAAACTAAATGACTGGAGGAAGGTACTAATAGAGCAGAAGGGGGAGTTTAAATGCATATTCATTTACTTAAACCACCCCATCATGTTGGAAAGGCAGAAAGCCTGGGAAGAAGAACTATAAAGTAAGAAACATCTCTTGCACTGTATCTCTGATGACCAGAGATTGCCAATCACTCTGTAAGACCTACCATTTTAGGACAGTGTAAACTTTCTTTTTTTTTTTTTTTTTCATGATATTTGCAGATTTATAGAGTATACTCTAGGCCTTGTATAGAAACCTGGTCCTTTATTGAGTTCCAATCATGATGCTATCTGGTAATATCCAAGAGAACAAAGACCGTGGAAACACCCTCTGGCCATGCTTTCTGTTGTGACTTAGGTTTTATAGGCAATTACAAGGGCCCGAATGGTTGATTTAGAATCTTAATAACCACAAAATGTTTACATATTTGTCACAATCCCTGGCAGAGCTGACTGATTGATGAGGGAATTTGAGTTACATTTACATTTTGGTTTTTACATGTTTCTAATAAGGATTTGCCAAATTTTAGAGCTGAAAAGGGTGCTAAGAAGTGACTTAGTTCAAGACATTTGTTTTAATATATAAAAAGATGAGGTCTAGAAAATGTAAATGATATCCTAAAAGGCTCAGTTCAATGGCAGCTCTGTGTATTCTATTTCCTAGCCCAAAGATTTTGTTTTACTACACTATGACATTAGCTATTATATTAATTTTGGTAGCCAATATATTAGAAAGAGGAAGGAAGGAAGGAAGGAAGGAAGGAAGGAAGGAAGGAAGGAAGGAAGGAAGGAAGGAAGGAAGGAAGGAAGGAAGGAAAGAAAGAAAGAAAGAAAGAAAGAAAGAAAGAAAGAAAGAAAGAAAGAAAGAAAGAAAGAAAGAAAGAAAGAAAGAAAGGAAGAAAGAAAGAAAAAGAAAGGGAGGAAGAAAGAAAATTAACTATGTTTATGCGAGGTGATGGATGTGCTAATTATCTTGATCTTGATAACCATTCTACAATGTGTGTGTGTGTGTATGTGTGTGTATCAAGTCATCACATTGTATGCTTTAAATATATACAATTCAATTTGTTAATTATCCCTCTATAAAGTTTAAAAAATGGAAAAATAACATCACCCAGCTGAACTAAGTCAAACCAAAGCTGCTTCCCAATTTCTACCCTGTATCATAATATGGTAATAACGTAATTATGATAGAATCCTAAAAGTATAAAAATGTATTTGTTTTCCTTAACATGAATTCTAGAAATAATCCAGAATGCCAACATCACATCTTTTTAATGACTATGTTCCTTAGTTTCACTAGAGGGACAACTCTGATATTTGTTATTGGAGGAGAAATAAAGGTAGCATGTCTCTTCTTTGAACTAAGTAGTACTTTCAGACATTATTAGAATTCTTTTTACCTTTATGGAATTTTAAAATATTATGGGATCTCAAAAGGGACTTAGAGCTTTTAATACACAAAGTTTTCAAAAGTTAATGTTAGTCTTTATATTTTAGTGAAGAGTGTTAAGTAGAATAATCTTGAGGAGTAAAGGTCTCAATATCACATATTTTTTGCCTCAAATTCTCTCAAAAAAATGTAATGCTGGGTTATAATTCGATTCAAAGTAATCAAAAGAATAGATGTCAAAAAAAAGCAGTTGGAATCTATCATACCAAGTGGAAATGAATAAAGTGATTTTTCAAATATAAATGTCTTTATGGAGGATAATTACACACCTGAGAGTTGAACAATATAGGACAAACTAAGTGGCATAAAGTTTATTTCTTTTTGATGTTAAAACCAAGGGGGGAAAAAAAAACAATATAAAGTACCATCTTCTGAAAATCCATGAGCCCGTCATAAATTAGACAAGTAATGGAATATCTGATTTGAAGTCAGAAGATGCAGATTCAAATTTATTTCTTGCTAAGTGTGAGAGTCAGCTAACCTTCCTAAGTAACAGTTTCCTAATTGCCTTATGTATAGCAAATATCTCAGCCACCTAAATATGATTTTTAGTCATCTCACAAATGCTAATTAGTTCCTAGGTTACTGGACCTAACAAGAGATTCCATCTAAACTTTGAAGTGGAGAATGAGACATGAAAAAATGTTTCCTGGTGATGGGGAAGGGGTGGGAGTTGAAGAGAAACAAATGAAGAAAAGCTCTGAGTCATAAGCCTCATCCTACCAATGCATTATCTTAAACGGACTCCAGATATGTATTTTAATCCAAATAGAGAAAGGACAAATCTTAACATCTTTTTGTGCCATGACCCTCCCATATTTGGGTTTTTTAATCTGATTCTTTGAGATTGATTTTGATTAACCCTTCAAATAATTTGTAAATTTACATAAATGTTTTCCTGACCACAGTATGTGAGGCCATTCTCAAATGGCTTTTACACAAGAAAATATAAAGTGCTTGTGAAATCCTTAGGTCGCAATATTATCCTTTCAAAATTCTTAGGTAATTTTCATTGTTTTAGATATTCACTTGTAATGGCTGATGCTAGCTGAATATGTTTTTCATTTACGGATAATGTTTTCCCTTTTCCCAATTATTTGGATACTTGACAGATTTTAATTATTAATAATTTCCCTTACAATTCAAAAGTTTGTCAATATAAGCTTTGTAGGTCTTTATTGTTTTATCTTGAATTTATTTAGGTAAGTCACTCAAATCTGCATAAGCAGGACAATTAGTCAAGTTTTCTTCTGTCATATCTTTATTTACTGTTTCTGTTCCATGTTTCATTTCCTTCTTCAGGAACACTAATTTGTAACATGTGGAAGCTCCTTTTTGGTCTTATTAACTACCATGTTCTCTTGAATTTTCACCTCTTTATTCTCTTATACTCGCAAGGAGAGCTTCTCAATTCCATCCTTCATATCACTGATTCATGCTTCTGTATCATTATTACTATAGTTCAATATTCTCAATGCCTTTTAAAATGTGGACTTTAATTTTCCTGTTATATATTTCTTGTTGTTACTTCATGGCGGCTCATTGTTCTTGTATTTTTTTAAGTATAGCAAACAAGTTCTCTTGACTCTTATAAGATATTAATTTTAGAAACATACTCTTTCTCTGAGCTTTCAAGTTGGTAATTCTTTTTCCTTATTTCACAAGGATTACTATTGTTGTTGTTACTTATTGTTTTGTTTCTACTTTTTACAAGTTTTTGAATGGGACACTCCCTAACCTCGGTGATCGTCAGAACGTAGGATGAGTGGATTATCCTAAACCACACTCTCTGGTGAATCAGTGACAACAAAATCTCTCAGCTTCATACCTAGAAAGGAAGTTCATGTGCTCAGATTCCAATATGACTTTCAGTTCCTAGAAGGCATTCATTCTACCAAGGTGGCAATTCCTCTTTTACCTCCTGCCTGGTCCTCTGAAACTCTGAGAAGATATAACAGAGAACAACCTAAAAGTCCTGCCATCCACTGTACCCAGAATATGTCTGTCACCATCATCAAACCTTTGCTTATGAAGACAGAAGCAACCAGTGTGCAACGAGCAGTCAGTGGTCCCACTCCGTAGCTACTGCCCAGCTGTTTCTGAAAGATACTCTTTCTGAATGGTGAGAAAGATTGCATTTGGGAAGGTGGGGGAGGTATGAGAATAGACCTTTAAATACGTCAAAAATCAACACATGGATAGTCTCTTTCGTTGGTTGGTGTATACCCTGGATATAGACCCATAGGAATAATATGAAGAAACTACAAAGCGTCTTCCTATCTTTTTCAGGCGTTCTCTGTGTCTTGAGATAAAACCTAAGAATGCCAAGAAAATTGACCTACCATTGGTTATTGGAAGTTCCTCCCAGATTCTAGCTTTAAATTCTTTGAGACTTGATGCTATGCATTGTCTTTTTAGTATTTTCGTAAGTATCTTAAGACATAATTAACAAAAGTTACATCTTGGACTATTTTAAATAAGTTACCTGAGATGTTCTTTCACTACTAATGGCCTCTTAAAGGTTTTACTTTTACCTAATAGCAATAACTAATAAATATTATCTGCTTAAACATTCCTACCACTATAAACCTTCTGAAAATCCCAATATTTCTATTCATTACAGGACATTATTGTGATTCCAACTTGGACAGAAAATTCCAATGATTTTGAGTTTTATTTCCTTCTTTATTTATCTCACAAATCTAGTGATTTTAAGTAATGATCATTTTATTTAACTCTACTGTCCTTTCAGTCTTTGTATTCATTTATTATTTTCCATTTAGCTATGTACACAGTAACATTTATTGAGTACTTATTATGTACTAGGCACTGTGATAGACCCTGCAGATATGCAATGTAGGTTCTGCCCTCAAGAGCTTATGATGTAATCATGAAGACAGATGATAAAAACAAATCTTTACACTATTCTGTAACAAGTCTTTATGAAAGAATATGTAGTGTGAAAAATATCTAAATACTAATGTCAAGTAACATCTGATATTAATATGTTTGGGTTGTTATTTTTTTATCAACTTAGATTCAAAATTTCATTTTAAACATTTTTTTTTCAGGACCATGGCTGTCTTTGTTTAATGTAACCCATTATAATCTGCATTTAATAAATGTCTATTGTGAGGAGGCACTTCAATTGGTACTGTATAGAATACAAAGTTAATTCGGACAAAATTTTAATCCTCAAAATTTTTAGCCTACCAGTTTCTTAGTTTGTCCAGGCTGCTATAACAAAATACCACACACTGGGTAGCTTATAAACAACAGAAATTAATTTCTCACAGTTCTGGAGGCTGGAAGTCCAAGATCAAGTTCTCAGCATGGTCACATTTTGGTGAGGACCCTCTTCCTGGATCATAGCTAGTGCCATCTCGTTGTGTCCTTACATGGTAAAAGTGGCAAAGGATCTCTGTGGAGTCTCTTCTATAAGAATGCTAATGCCATATATTCGGGCCTCCACACTTATGACCTAACTACCTCACAAAGGCCCCATCACCTAGTACAATTATATTGGGCATTGCAATTTAAACGTTTTGGTGGGATACAAATATTCAGACCACAGCAAACAGGGGATAGAAACTAACTAGAATTAACTTTCAGTAAGGCACACAAAGTGTTATAGAAGCACAGTAGCAGGGATAATGACAACAAGACTAGCCCTTCCCTGAATAGTTAAAAATTGAATTGGGCCATATTGAATACAATAATAATTGGTACCATTTATTAGGGAGCTTTTATATGCTAGTAACTAAAGCACAGAATGCTTCCTGTACATTACCTCTAGTCTTGGAAAATGAAAATATTTTTAACTTTACATTATCTGTATCAGTTCAGAGGGCCTAACAGAAATGGAATGATACGTATTTGAAACTTTGCTTGAAAATTGTTATACCCATTTCTTGGGGTGGAGTGGGGTGAGGAGGAGAGTGGGAAGAAATTAGGTAATTTAGTACTAAGAGAAAGACAGGAAAGACCATGATCTTCATTAAATATAGCTCCTTTGGCAGATTGCCTATTTACTTGGCTCATAGCCATATATGGACATAAACTTTCCAACCAGTATACAGACTCAAAAAGAAATAGTTTGAAAATTATAAACTAAGTGTCACCCTCTTTTGAATTGTATATATCTTATCTCTAAAAGAATTCAACCAAGATAAACGTATTAAATTTGTCTCTGAAATACGAAGAGGTGACAAATGTTTTTCACATAGGAATCAACCATTCCTTTTTTTTTAATCTCTCAGTCAAAATGAAGAGGAACGAGCAATGGCCAGAATTGTGATTGGCTCAGATTCCTAAAAAAAAACAATATCATTTTGAAACCTCAGATAAGTTTTCTCTTAACATTGGTGGATGATTCTGTTCAATATGTGGAAAACTGAAACAGAAATGTGCAATTGTAAAGGAGAAATTTGATTGAGGGAT
>NC_142501.1:32458787-32493787 GCF_057876585.1 Rhinolophus sinicus | reverse complement strand
TCCCCACAATGCCATAACAAAATGTGGTTCCATCCAGACGGAAAAGTGACTGTTTGGGGAGGAGGGGCTGGTTGGGGAGAAGTGGCCAGAAGAGAGGTTGCGTGGAACAAGGTGCCTATGTCCTAATAGGCTGAGATTCAAACTGATGCAGCACATTTTTACGAGGGCTACCCACATAGCTGTTATGAAATACAACTCAGATTTATGATCTTTTTCATATTGAACATGATATGCTATGCTAACGCTGCATGTGACAGTTTAATCAAATCCATTTGTTACCACGAAGCTAAAAGGGGCCGCTGGGATTTCAGGATTACGGGCAGAGTTAGGGAAGCATGTGGCTTTGTCATTCGCCATCATTTTGCACACTGCCACACTGCGAGGGGCTCTGTATGTGCGCGGTGTCTCGTCTGGCCGCCCTCATCCCTTCCCCCACCCGCTGCCGCCACTCCGACCCGCTCCCAAAGTGCCTTCACAATAGTCGGTCCTCCGCGGTGTAGCCTGCGCACCAGGTCCACACTTGAGCTACATCAAGGAGACCCCCTTCCACGTCTACCTTTGGGCTTGGTGCTCAATGCGAAGCCGCTGCAACTCAGGCACGCCTAAGTCAACTCATGCAGAAAAAGGAGAAAAGTTTTGGTAAGGTTACAATCTATCATAGATGCACTTTGCCGGCGCTCGGCACTCTTGGCTGCTCAAAAGCCTCCCTGCTCTTCCGCTGCTTTTGTGTCTTTCTAAAAGATCAAAATATTATTGTTGTAACTGCTTTGAAAGACTGCTGCTTAAACCAATTAATCTTGCTAGGTGCAACAAACACTGCTACATTCTTTGCAAATCATCCCTGTGTGGCTGCAAAGACACAACCACAAAAGGCTGGAGCGTAACTCCGCAAGGGATTCTTTGTTAGAGTGTATGTATGTTTCTTATTTTTTTTTTTTTTTATTTTGCATGTGAGCTGCATCAAAATTGAACTCAGTCTTGCAAATCTCTTGTTGGCCTTTGCCAAGCACTAGCACTTTGCTGCCATGGTAACTGTAATTAAACTGATAAGAGTGGAAAAATGTCAGTATCTCTGAGCCTTGCAGCTGCATTGGAGAAAAAGGGAATCAAATTGGTTCCCAGCTCCATTGCTCAAAAAGGGGAGGGGGTGGGGGTGGATGGGGGGGTAATGTGGGGGTTGGGAGTTGAAGGGGCAGAACAGAGTTAAGCAGCTCCAGCGCCTGAGATCTGGGGACATCTATTTGCATTGTTGTCCCTTAGGGGCTGCAGCCTGTAGGGATGCTCTGGGCCAGTGAACAGAGAGAAACAAGCTTTTAGGCCCAATCCAATTCTCCAATCGGGGCTGGGGGCTGGGAGAGGATGAAGATGGGCAGGAAGAGAGAAAATCTTTTGTTTGGTACCTCTTGGCAATCGAATGACCATGTTGGCCAAATTCTTTTAATCTGTGTCACTGCTCCCAGCTGCAGAACCTGCATTCCCATTTTAGCATCTTCCTGAGGCACCTCATCTCTGCCAATCCCCTTTATGTATTCCCACTTCCAATTCCTTCTCCCAAATTGTTCTCTGTGAATCATCCGACCGGGACAAAATGTTTTCCATTCACTATGTGTAGTTAGTCCAAAAATATAAAAGACTGTGTCTAAGTGCTGCAAATCTTTTATTATGATTATTTTTTTAAACCCCTGTGTGTTGTGGAGTTGTGGTTACTTTGTTGTGTTAACTACTGAAGCTGAGACTGCGCGGATGAATGGCACAGAACAAGGGAACATAATGGAGGCAATCAACCGTTAGGCCGCCTCACAATGCAATCCAGGCAATTAAAAGCTCACCAGAGTTTAAATGAAATGGTTCTACTTATTTCTGCACACCACACTGCACAGGCTATTATTTATGTCTTTTTTTAATTATGATTTCCCTTAAACTGTCAAATAACTCAGAATGGCAGGGTCTCAGAGGCAATAAGAATTTCCCTCAGAACAATTTACATGCCAATCTAAAACTAGTTATGAGTCCTGATGTGCTATGAGCAACTTGTGAAATGTTTCTCAGCTCCAAACACATAACTCTACCCAGACGTGCTCTTCTGGATAGTGAGGGAGAGGCTGTTCACTGCTTTATGCCTTTTAGGTTCATGGCAAAGTGGTGACTACAAAACAGTTCTTTTTCTACAACTGGTAAAGTTGCATCGTATTAAAAAGATTTCCTTTGCAAGAGAAATGAGATGGTGTTCTCTAAAAGAAGGCATCCGGATAGAGTATATAATATCAAACTCCTTTTACGCCCAAGGCCAAACAGAATGTAAGAGTTTCAAATATTAATTGGCCTCTGAGTGCTAAATTAAAATGTCAACACAACAAAAACATTCGTGAAGACAAGCAGGGCAGTGTCGCTTGTGCCAAATGTTGGTATTCCCTGTCTTGGTTGCAAAGCATTTTGAATAAAGATAGCTGACCTTCCATGCTTGATGGTAGTAACACCACTCAGGGAAATACAGCTTGGCTACAACTAAGAAGGATTTTTACCAAAAAAAATTCAGCTTTGTGATATATATATATATATATATATATATATATATATATATATGCCTTATAAATTGGATAATTAGAATAGCCACTCTTAATATACCTCTAGATGTTTTCAATAATGAAATCCAGAATGTCATTTAGTAAATCAAAATTTCCCTCTCCCTCCAAATATATGGTTAAGAGGCACTAGAGTGTGATCTGGACTATATATAATTAATGGGATTCATTCCTTGTGGAACCTTGCTCGAAGACAGTAACTAGTTTTGATCAAAGAAACTTCATTTGTTAGAAGTTCTAGAGAGTGAGATTTAGCAGAGTTATCAAGAGTTATGATTAATCTACACTAGACCCTTAGCTCCTTCAAAGACAAAAAACAGAAAGCAGGTTGTAGGAATACCACCTGCTCTTCCATGCAAGCCCAGCTGCTTAGCTTGCTGCTCGGTAGACCACGGCTATGCATATCATGCAGAAAGAACAGTTACCCTGCTTTCTTCCTTGCCATTCCCTACTCCATTACCAAGTTACTTTTTATTGGAAGCTCAACTTCATAACAATATCACTAAATTTATGTATTATTTGTAGCTAGAAAACTTATTCAACTGTGAGGGTAGGGTGCCTGATGTCTCTTATCGGGGTGGTTAAAAAAATAAAATGATTGTGAAGGTAGTAGAGGTGAAGTCTTCGCAAAGCATCAGAGGAAACTGAAGAAGCTGTAACTATTTTGGAGTAGGAAAATAAACACAAAATCGTCAAGTTATAGCTTGGCATTTCTTTTCTTGAAACTTTCTAGTGCATGCGTATTTGTTTTTTTGTATCCTTCTATGTCCAAGTTTAAAACTTTATGCCTAGGAGAGGAAGCGTGAGATAGCAGTGGGATCTCTGGACTGTGAGGAAGGCACCACATCTAGTGTTTAACTGTTCTTCAGCTTTGAGCTAGTTCCTTAGCTGAGAAACCTCTCTTAGGCCTTTGTATCATAATTTATAAAATGAGGGAATTTGGAACTGATGATATGTACGGTGTTTTAGTGCTTTAAATCAGTTATTTGATAAACATGAAGCTCTTAATAGTTGGTACAGCTTTTTTAAAGCTGGATGTTTGACACTTAGGAAAGGAGAAACTCAAAGGCGAATATCCTTTCATTGAAAAAATTTCAGTCAACTTGTAAAACCTATAACACCCAGCTAGACTCCTTATTAATGATGGAAATATTTCTCCAAAATATAGACAATGTCCCTATGTCTAGTATAGGATTATATAGTATATGTATAACACATTTACCTATGTATTTGTAATTTTATAGATATTTAGACCTGGCCTTCTGTTGCTTTTTCTGCTATAAAATAAGTTCACGTTTATGGTAATGAATTACATGATCCTATACTTTAGTTTTATATAAGAGCATGTAGTAGCCTATAGTTAGGTAATCTCTGCCATTAACAGAGGCACTAACTAATGCTTTTGAGTATAAACACATTTTATTTTAACATAATGAATACTTTGAAATATCAAGAGCACAGACAGAAGTATTTGAATGCTAACAAGTAATAAAGGATTGATGAGCTTTCCGTGACTGTACTATGTACCTAACTATAAACATCTGTACTGCTAAGGAAGGGTAGTGTAATCCCATGAGGGTATATTCTCCTTCCATCTTCAGGCACATATTAAGTGAATTTTTTTTCAATAAAAAAATTCATTTTTGACTCATAGACTGTGCATGAACTAGTTTATTAAGAAGCTTTCTTTTAAGATTCTTAGCCATTTACTCACACTTTATCCCTAAAGGAACCACTCTGTGTAGAAAATGGGGACATTATAAAATTACTTAATGTTATTTAACTTCACGTATATAAGGTCATTTTACTATGTGCAACATGAATGCCTTACTTCTATCACTTTTATATGTGTGACTTCATAAATTATTTCATAAGGACTTTATAAAGTTTGAGCCTTTCTGTTTCCAAAATTTAGTTTGATTTTAGTACGGGGGGGCCCCCCAAAAGAAAGTGTAACACTCCTTGAAAAAGACAATGTTACACGTTTAACTTGTTTGAGGTCTTTTGACATCTTTCGAATCTTTCTTGGAGTCCCAGCTCTCTTTTTTGTTTTTGTCTTCCTTTAGGTATACAAATGCTCTCAGTCCAGCCAGACACCAAGCCGAAAGGTTGTGCTGGCTGCAACCGAAAGATCAAGGACCGGTATCTTCTAAAGGCACTGGACAAATACTGGCATGAAGACTGCCTGAAGTGTGCCTGCTGTGACTGTCGTTTGGGAGAGGTGGGCTCCACCCTGTACACTAAAGCTAATCTTATCCTTTGTCGCAGAGACTATCTGAGGTAGGAATTATCCTTGCACACTAGTGATGACTGGATTCCTTTTAAAATACTTTTGTAAGTGTATTTTTTTGGTTTGTTTCATTTCCTTACTACCAGCCTATATTCCTGACAGATGTTGACCTGTCAGCCTTCAAAATGTTGACAGGTGCCTATTACCCAAACTATGGCTTCAGCAATGGCCAACGAAACACAGTATCTGAAGTGTTTCGATTTGACTTGCCTGGATGTTGATATTTAGGGATAGGTTATTCCACTGCCTATATTGAAATTGCCAGTTCATGTCAAGGATGTATTTGGGAAAAATCAGCATACAAATTTTTTATTAGACAATACGCGACCAGGTAGGCTGGGCATAACACAAAATATTCAGCTATCATTCTGTTTCAGATTTGTCAGACAATGTCTGTTTGAAATTCTCAACTGGTATTTATTAGTATTTTTATTGCACAATTTTGAAAACTTGCCCCGAGTGTGACTATATCTTTCCCCCATGGCATTCCAAGTGGTCATCACAAAGACATCACTGAGCATTAACAGTCTCAGACTTGCCAGTAGCTTTATGGAAATTAAGAAAGATCTCCATCATTGTGGAGAAATGATAGCCACTCTGCAAACTGTAAACATCTGAACAGTTTCAGGGCAATGCAAATGTTCTTGCTTATGAAGCCATGAGGCCGACTAAACTTGTTTCCCAGAATTGAATACTCAACACATGAACTTCTGTTTAAGAAAGATTATTTTGCTTTCCAGGGAACTTTGTGATTTCATTCACCTGCAAATTACTTATATTAATAAAGTGGGATCTATCAAATTAGAGCAATGATATATGGCATCATTTGGGTTTTCATATTTGATACAATTAATCATTTTTCTAGCCTGACATTAAGTGATTTATTTAATTTTTTTTTTTTCCCTATGACACAAAATTTATCAATCAGCCCTAACTCCTCAACCGTCTTGGTCATTTGAGGAGGTACTTTCTAGGAAATTTGGTGCTTCTTAGTATGTAATTCAGTTATTTTCAGTCTGATTTAATCTTGATATATAAAAACATGCTGTCTGATTAATTGTAGTTACAAGAGCATGAATCCAGCCAGTACTATTTCTCAGATTCTACTCTTTCCCCTTCTTAGGTCTGCCTCATCTGACTGCCTTCTGACTAATTGTGACCACTTGTTACTACTTTTCTGTGTTCTGAGGGCACAAAATAACGTGCAAGGTGCCAACAATGAGAAGTGAATCTCTATAGCCAGGATTTTCCTCATTGTGGTGGCACAACTAATCAGAATTAACTTATTGCATATATTCTTTTAGAACTGCAGTCTTTGAACTTTTCCCTTTGAAATAAAAATTTCTCCTCTGCTCATTGTAAATTATAGCCTCATTTCCACATAAAGCATTTGTATTTGCCCTTAGTGATTTAACATTGCTTCCTAGTTTCACTTTATCTTGACTAACCGGTAGTCATGGCTTTTTGACTCTTTTTTTTTTTTTTTTTTTTTTACTTTAACTTTTACATTTGTTTACAGCTTCAGTATCTCAAAGTGGAATTATATAACAACAATTCCAAAAAAAGAAGTTTATATAGTCTGGGCAAGGTTAAGGTGTCCCAATAAGCAATAAAGACAGAATTAAGTAAAATTTAATGAAGATCTCCTGAAATCTCTGGATTTTAAAAAGCAAAAATATAAATTTTCCAGTGAAATACCTGTGTCCTGAGTGAGGCTGTTTTGCAGTTGTCAATATGGTATGGAGCAGAGAAAGTAGACTTATTTTATTCTTCTTTACGGTAATAAAAATATGATGTTCAATTGCTATTTGATATCTCAAGGAAGTGTTTTGTTGAAGGGAATTTTTGTAATAGTTTTCATATCAGAAACTCCTATCCATCTCTAAGAGTCTACATGTTGCTTTTTGTGATAGAACTTGGAGTTAATGTCTGATGGCTTAAACTTTTAATGGTTGTTGACTTATTAAAAAATTCATACTCTTTCAACTGTAAACCCTGGTCCTAATTGCCAATATATTCATTTCTCAGAGTACAGTTTCCTCTTAAATCGGTCATTACCACATTAATGGCCAGTTGTTATGTTAACAGCGTAAAGGTTGTTAACATTTCAAACTAAATTGTTAACAGCAAGCTTATCCTTTATTTAAACTGAAGGTTTATTGTACATAGCATGACTTCTTTGGCAACTAGTAATTCATCAACACTTGAAAATTGCCGAAGTGAAATGAGGAATTGGTATGTATGTTAAACACTGTGTTATGTGTTACAGAATATGCCAGCGATGTGGTGTTTAGTTTTATTTGTATCTCAATGAAACTGGGGATGTTCAATAATATATGTCTCTGATGGGCAAATTAAAATAGTCTAATTCTGTATGTCAAATGGACAAATACAATCAAGCAAATTTTATTTACAAATTAATTTCTTTGAATGTGTATAGTCATTCAAAATGTTTATTGAATGCTTGTTGAGTGTGAAAGGCATAATTTTAGATAATGGATGAAATAACTAATAGAAAAAGAACAGGGCACTAAAACTGTTATTATCTAATTGTTTATTAATTACACAAAATCTGCAGTATTGCCAGTGAACAAGTAATCTTCTGTGGCTATTTTCTCAAGCTTTGAAAATAATTTTTCTAATTTCCCCCCAAGTTTAGTACATTTCCCTTTTGTATTTTGTACAGCCAATGCTTAACCTCTTAAATCCTACTAAAAAGTGGCTTGGTTTGGTTTTTGGTCTTTGGATATTATATAATTTCTTTGATACACCAAACAAACCATAAATAACTTGTAGGTTTGTATTTTTATGTCTAAATCACTAGGCATCTAAGCAAGAATATGGAAAATGATAAAGAAAAAATAGTTTACCTGGACTAGTAAATTACTGGCTTTGGTATTATCTTGGGCTAGATAATTTTTTCATATCTAGAGAAGAGTGACTTATTTTTGCCAATTGTATTTAACTTCCTAATAACTTCTTCCAAAAAAACAAAACAAAACAAAAAAACCACTTCTAATGTTAAACCTTGAGTCTTGAAGTTCTTACATTTTATTTTGCATTACGTGGAGCAGTGATAGTAGTGACACGTTTTTATAAGTTGTTTGAATAAGGAATAAAGGAATTTAAATCATAAGATATTTTCTTAAGAGTTATCAAAACTATTATTGTGGTAAATTTAATTTCTGTCAGATTTTTTTTTCTCCTTTGTGGCACAATTAGCTATATTTAAGAAAAAAGAAAAAAACATTTTACAGTGTGCGTGCTGAGTTTCAAATCTTAACAGTTCACTTACAGGGCTGGTATCATGTATTTTATTTTTCTGTAGAATGTAAAATGCATGGATCAGATGAGAGAGAATTTGCCAGTTTGTATGATTATTTTCCGCCTTCAGAAACTCATTAGATATAGCAACAGAAGGATTGACTTTCAAAAAACTTCCTCTATTAACATGCTTTCTGATTTAAATTATGAAGTCAATCTGCCCATCAATATTTATATGTCAAGACCTAAAAATGTGTCTGTTAAAAATGTATCCAACACATTTATAACTTTGTATTTTTAAAAGTTGAGCTTATGACCAATTAGACATGGAAACACATTTGTACCTTGAACTGGAGCTTGAAATTAATAGACCAAAGTAAATTAACAATTATTCTGTAAAAATAGCAAAGTTTTAGTAGATATTTACAGGACTCTAATCATTGCCAAGCTATCATCCTCATTTCAGTTTGGAAAAATATGAATTAAGTAGTTAATATATAGTCAGAGTTTTAAAACTAAGATTTTGTGGCAAGTGTTAAGAAGTAAAATCAGGAGAAATAAACAAAATTCTTTTCAACTTGGAGGCAGTAAAGGATATCAGAATTTATCACTCAAGTTTTTGGGCAATTTTTGCTTATTTTTTGTTGTTAAGCCTAAAACTTCTGGTGGTACATTTTAAACACTAAGTCAGTATAGACTGTATCTTTTATCTCTATGATGGTGTCTTACCAGAGAATGTATTCAAAGCTGTTTGTTGTGACATGTGCCATGGAAGCTACTTATAGCTTTTCCTATATGAGAAGCTAAAAATGTCTTATATAAATTTTAATGCAATTTGCTATTTTTACATTTGAGGATGACTTGTTTAAAATGAAACTACTGAGAAAGAGTGATACTTCATGCTCCACCAGAGTTGCCAATTAACAAAAAGAATTCGAAGTTCCTATGCTTATTACAAATTTTATATACTTTTAATATAGTAATATGATAACTTTAAAACAGGAAATTAAAATTAAATGCTACATAAAAAAAGATCTAGCTATAACTTTATTTCACACTAATTAAACCTAGTGCCTCTAAATTTTTACATAAGGTTAAATTTATATTAATACAAATTTATATTAATACATATTTAAGTAAATATGAATATGTTGTTAATATTCTTTTATCTGACACTTCACTGCGCCAGTTTTATTTAATGTTGAATAAAGTGTTCATTATTTTTTTCCTTCATTGTCATTAATATTAGCCAGTTGAAAATATCTTCCCCAGAAGTGAAGTGTTGTTATTTGAAGAATCACTTTTATTTTAAATTCTGAAAATTTAAGCTTTTGTATGGAATGGAAAGCCTACCAAATATACCTTTTTTCCTCCCTACAAGCTTCATTTAAACTTTCTTAACATTTTATTATAGTTGTTAACTTTTACCGTATTTAAATGTCTAAGCTAATCTTAGTATTATGAAGTATTTTGACATATGAGTGTGTTAGACTCCATAGTCTGTTAAAAAGTATGGTTATATTCCTTGCAAATTATTTTACCTTATTTATAGCTTTCTAAAAAGTTGTAATTTTAAGCCTATTTTTCTGTTTATTATAGTAAAGTATTATTCAATTTTACGTTAAATATTTAGACTATATACCAGTCATGGACCAGTGCACATTGAGGGGAAACAATTTTGTTTTGTACAATACATTGGTATAGTGTCCCTCACTTTAGGAAAAATTGGTAAATTCATACCAGTCTTCCTCAGTGACAACTTCTTTGCAATAATCTCTTCAAACTATTTCATCTACGTAGAGAATTTCCTATTTGTAAATTTATCAATAATGTCTTTCTGTCCTTAATTCTGCAATGCATCCATTTTCAGTAAATGAGTATTTTATATAGTTATTTTTGTTTTGTGGCTTTTTGCTTTGGTTTGTTTGGCAGACAAGATATTTTCACTGAAAATAACCCTCCCAGTGAAGAATATTAAAAATACAAAAATACTTCACACTGTTTCTATATCTTAACTGTCTTTTATCTTTTTATAAAGCATGGAATACTTCAGTCAGGATAGCTTTTACACATAAGATGGATAAGTTAGACATACCTGACTTAGCAGAAAAATATTGTTTCTACAAGTATATTTAGGATTAAATGCATCTGGAAGAACTACATTTGAGAATTACTAAAATTACTTATTTTGTACTTTATAAATACATAGAACTCTATTTTTTTGGTTGCTTTTAAAGTATATCAAAGTAAGCCAGCACTTCATTTATAAACTCACCATTAACTTCCATTAAGTGACTAATAATAAATTGTAATGCTGTGTTTTAACTGCATAAACATATATTAAGGAATCTCATTTTTAAAATAAACTGAAAGTAGTGATTTTGTAAATGGTTTTGATGAATACATGCATTGTACAAATGTGTCATGTAGTTCAGTTTTCTGCCTCACATAAAAATTGTATAGCCTAAGAGAAGAATCACGCCAACCCAAACGACCATTATGTTTTTCTTATAACACTGTGAGATTTTGAGATCTTATTTTGGCATTTGGTTTGAAAACTCTTTCTAGTTCCTATGGCAGTGTCTTCTATGACTCAAAATTATATCCTGCCACCTCATTCTATCTTAAAAAAAAAAAAAGAAAATTACTGAACATTTCTCAGTTTTATCAATAAATATTAAAATACATGAACTGTAAATACAGAACAAGATCTTGAAAACAAGGAAAATAAAAATAAAAATAGTAATGTTCTATTCAACTGACTAGATACTTTTTTAAACAGCATTTGTATTAGCTGTTGTTTTTTAAAGGTATTTTTTTTGTTTTAATTTTTAAAAATTGGTTTATATAAGTGATTACTCCTACTGATATGTGGAATTTCCCCTTGTTAAGCATTTAAAGTGATGTAGGTATATATACATCATATATATATATATATATATATATATATATATATATATATATATATATATGCTATACATACAGATATTAGAACCTAGGTAATCTTGAAATGAACATAAGTTTTGTCATAATTGACTTTCACCAAATTGCTGGCTTGGCAGGTTCTGAAACTTATAAAATTCAGATATTTAATGCCAGCTAGTTAGTATTGTAAACTATAGCACTGACTTATTCTCACAGGGTATTCACCATTCTAAGAGGAAAGTATTATAATACTATAGAATGCCTAAATTTATTTCATTGTGATTTTTATCACCTAGTTCTGTTTTTCTCAGCTCCTATGAAGTTTGATACAGTCTGTTCTATTTCTATTTCTACTATCGCAATATACTTGTTTTGATTATTAACCATACATTTCCTTTTTCAAGGTATTTGTAAGAAATGTATTTTGAAATGGAAGTTTACATTGTGAAACAAAAAATGTGGCAATTAGATTTTCATTTCTTACTTTAAAGCAATTTCTCTTGCTTATTAGATTTTTTTTGCCCCTTATTATCAATGTTAATGGATAACTTTTCTCTAAAGGAATTAATCCATAAGCCTACTCTTTTATTGTATTGAGCAAATGTATTTACTATATTAATAAACTACCCACATCAGTCACCTGTGCATTCATCTATACCATTTTTGCTTATTGCCCTGTATTATCAAAACTTCCTGATAGACCTTTTTCCTTCTCAGTAATATTTTTATAGTTACATAAAGATTCTAAATCTTTTGCTGAATACTGTTCCTCCATAGTGTTAGTCATTTATAATGCAAAAATCTCTAGCTGTGGACTGGACTAGTTTTTAAAAAAAATCACACTTGAGATAAATAGTCATCTTGGAATAGTCAGATCCCTGATTTGAAGTTGGAAAATTAACAGTAAGCAGCATGCATTAAGTTAGATTCTAACCAGCATGTGTTGTTATGATTCAATTTAATATTAAAAACTCTCCAACTGGGCTACTGGGAAAATAAAAGACTCTTAGGAATTCAAAGATTATTTGCAGAGGAGTATACCAAAGCCGTATTTAAGTAAAATTGTTATTACTGATGCAGTAATGCATCGTTTACGTTAAACCCATCCTATTAATAAAAACAAATCAGTTTTAGTAAACATAAATTTCACGTATGACAAAGACTAGTAAGGGGGCAGGGAGCTTCATAAAATGTGCTAATGCTAACATTTACTAGTCATCTAAACACCAGAGAAAAAAATAAATTCTCATCTCACTTGTGCCGTGGGATCCTAACTGGCAACTTCAAGAGGAAAATAGTAATTTTTTCACTTTGCTAGCTTATTCTTATTTTCTAAAACTTTTAAAACAATATCATGTTTCTCTTATAGCAATTCTAACAGAGATGCATATGATTTTTGAAATTATTTTATTTTTCTTCTTTTCAAAATATTTCAAAATCTCTTAAGTAATGTCCTTTGATAAATTGCTCACATTTCACCAAAAATAGCAGGGTCAAGACTGTTACATTTTAAAATACCTGATGGCATTGAGCACGATGACTATTTGGTGTTTATCAGCTGCTCAATAAAAATATATTCTGACCAACAGATACATATTAGACTGGGTAAGATGAATGATTAGTATCTGTTCCTTAGCTTGGGTGGATGAGGTGGTGGTGGGATAGACAAATGGAAAAAGCAATCATAATTTCTAACACTAAATATGAGTATTAGTTTCAATGGGCAAGTTTATTTGTATTTTACAGGTGAGAAGTTCAACTATACTGTGAACATAATTTTAAAGCCTGTAAGTATTGCATGTGAATATCCATTGAGGGATCATTTGTGCTTTGGGAGATACAAAGAAATTACAAGTTATTGAATTGCCTTAAAATTTATAAACTAGTATTTTCTGTAGCCATTTACTAGAAAAAAAAAAAGAGAAATGTTCTGAGCTACAAGAGTCCCTTCTTTCCACAGCGTGCCCTTGATGAGTGGGTAATATTGGTGTTTATATTTATGATCACATGTTTTGCTATCTAACAGTTTAAAAATGAGACCATTAGTCACCTAACAAATATTTAAGTGCCAATACTTCATTGCTATAAATAATGAATGTAGAGTATTATATTTCCAATTGATCTTATATAATATATAAATATAAAGCTATTAATATTTTACTATGTAAAGAAGAAGGTAGTCTGAGAAATTTGGGAAGAACTTAAGGGCAAGTTAATTTTCATATTTTCTACAGCTGGTGGATTCACCATGGTTGTTAAACAACTGAGTAAAATATATGGTTTTAATTTAATTATGTCCCATGGAACTGATACAGAGAATGAGGAAAGGTCTAATCAAAAGAGAGGTTATAAATAATAAGTAAATATTGGGCTCTGTAAAAACCGTATTGCAGTCCTATTATGAAAGCTGAGCTTCAAGCTTCATAGTTATATTTTGGATGCAGAGAAAGATAGTTAGCTCTGTAACTGTCATGCTATTTGCGTTGTTTCATCTCTTATCAGTTATCAGTAAGCTATCTTTTGCAAGATAGCCCCTTGCAAAACCCTTAGAATCCTTGGTCCCCATTTTCCTATTCGACAAATATCATTAATCTGTATACTTCTAAGTACTGTACAAAGCCCTGCATACAGCACTGAAAAAAAAACAAAAACAACACAGTATTACCTCTGCCCTTTATAGAGTTTATATTCTAGTTAAAGGAAGCACATAATCGACAAAATAAGTATTGAGTGCATTAGGAGATGATAAACACTACAGGAAAAATACAACAGTATAAGAAGCTTGTGGAATTTGTATTTGTGTGTGTGTGTGTGTGTGTGTGTGTGTGAGAGAGAGAGAGAGAGAGAGAGAGAGAGAGAGAGAGAGAGAAAGGGGAGAGAGAGAGAGAGAGAGAAAGAGAGAGAGAGAGAGAGAGAGAGAGAGAGAGAGACAAAGAGAGAGGGCCTTGAAAAATTAAGTAGGATACACAGGAACAACCTTGTTGAGATGGCGATTTGAGTAAAGACCTGAAAAAAGTGAAGGAACTAGCCATGAGGATGTATAGGAAGGGTGTCATTCTGGACACAGGGAGCAGCCTATACAAAGGCCTTGGCATGGGAGATTTACTGATGTGTTTGAGGAACCTCAAGGATGTTAGTGTGGAATGAGTGAGAGCAGAAGAGGAAAGGATTAGAGGCAGCCACTATGTGGTCCTGTGATATATCCCCTGTCCTGTTACAACCTAGAATGCACCTATACTTATCTAAATGTACTCTAAGGAAGTGGTAATACAGTTGGCCTTACATATTTTCAATCTGCGGGTAGGAATCCATGGATGGAGAGAGCTGACTATATGCATTGTTCTATGCCATTTTATATAAGGTGACTTGAGCAAATGCAGATTTTGGTATCTGCTGTGGTCCTGGAACCAATCCCCTGCAGATATGAAGGGACGACTGTACTACAATTTGAGAACTGCTGTGACCCTTATTCAGTTAGATTGTTATGGACTGAATTTCATTTGGGATTATAGAACTCATCTGCTAAATTGAATGGGACTAGTTTTCACTTATTATTTACTGGTATTTTTTTAAATTTTTTATTAAATATATTGGGGTTACATTGGTTAGTAAAATTATATAAGTTTCAAGTGTATGTTTCTGTAATATATCATCTTTATATTGCCTGGTGTATTCACCACCCAGAATCAATTCTCTATCACCATATATTTGACCCCCTTTTTCTTCTTTTACCACCGGTAACCACTGAACCATTGTCTGTGTCTTTGAGTTTTTGTTTATTTGTTTGCTTGTCTTGTTCCTTTGTTTTTTGTTGTTGTTGTTTGTGTGTGTGTGTGTGTGTGTGTGTGTGTGTGTGTTTAAGATTTTATCGTTGCTTTCAGTTTTATATCCCACATATGAGGGAAATCGTTTGGTTCTTGACGTTTTCTGACTTATTTTGCTTAAGCATGGTAATCTCAAGATCCATCCATGTTGTCACGAATGGCAGCAATTTACTGTTTTGGTTTTTTTTAAAATGTTTTTTCATTTGGCCTCAATGATCATCTTGTGTGATTAAGTAACTGCTGTGAAACGTGAATCTCAAATAGACCTCAAGATTTCATCATTTGATTGCCTTTTGCCAGTTCACAGGTGATAGTATAGTTTTACGTTTGTGTTCAGGTCGACACATCTACATACATCTACTAAAATGAGTCATGGACTATTTATACATCATAATATTTCAATGTGAAATACAAAGGAATGCCCATATTGATGAGCTAGGACTGCCCACACAGCATGCATGAGGGTAACAGCTTGGTCAAAGATATCCTTAAACTCTCTCCTGATCATAACGTAATTGATATTTTTTTAATACTTAGGTGATAAAAATTGCAAAGATGTGGATTTTGCAAAGGCTGCCAATTTCTATCTTGAAGTGGAAACATCAGTTATTCTAGGTCTGAAGGGTGACTTTTTTCATTATTTTTAAAGTAGTTTCATTTAATTAAATTACTTCCTAGAACAAAATATTTAAAATAACACATTCACTTTGTCATAAATGTTTCCAAATCCAGCATTTAGAGAAAATACATCAAAGGCTTATTGTCATTTAAAACAATTTGTTTAATAACATTCTTGATGAGATAAAACAAAATAGTATTCTCTTTATACTTAATGTTTCTCACCCCTACCCTAATCCCAGCTCAC
Organism: Rhinolophus sinicus; assembly: GCF_057876585.1. Classification (NCBI taxonomy): domain Eukaryota; kingdom Metazoa; phylum Chordata; class Mammalia; order Chiroptera; family Rhinolophidae; genus Rhinolophus; species Rhinolophus sinicus. The sequence goes on along the minus strand of NC_142501.1, from coordinate 32,478,037 downwards.
TAATTTTAGTTTCACATCAAGAAGGGCTATGCATTAATCTTTCAAACTAAAAGATTAATATGCATTCCTATTTGTAAGAGTGGGATTTGTATGTACAAACTGTTTTTACTTTTATAAATTAAAAAAAAAAGTTAAGTGATACTCTAAATACAAATCAAAGTACTTGAACCTGTATTTGTATTTATAAAATGGGCTGGGCTGCATCATGCGTGTTGGTTGAGAAGCTGGGCTAATGTGCCTTGCATCTGAAAATGCAGCACAGTATGAAATAGGTGAGCTTTCAAAATAGTGGCCATCTGTATACTTCATGCACAAAGAGATTCAAAACATACTTTTTAGAAAGCTAGGAGATGGTGGCCAAGTGACTTTACAAGTCTTAATTCCTGCTGTCACTATGCACATCACGTGTTTTTATGTTATAATTTCCAGCAGCCCTCCTCCTATACTTGTTGGCAGGTGGAACATCAGTTGTAACTGCCATCTTGTCCTGGTTGAGTTGAATACCTGTATTCCTAATCATTTTGTGAGTCTCATCTTTCAAAGTGGATGGATTTGAGCTTGATTTTAAGGAAAAGTCACTTGATCTTGAGTTGATAGTTGATCAGTGTTTAAATAATCTTGTCAGTGGTACTTATTAGACTAACCCTTATTTTTGGAAGAGAGATTACATGCTTATTTGACTAAATGTGTTAAATGCTTTGTCTTCTCAATGAACTATGGATTTCTGTAGTGTCTTGAAATGTATATATTTTGAGGAGATTAAAATTTTTAGAAAATTTTTTTATTTTCCTCACTGTGTGTTTCTCATTATTCTACCATATGGGTGTAGCCCTCCCCCTCCCCCACAACTATCATTAATGGCAAATTAATCATATATGATCCATTCATCAGCTAGTTTTTACCTTCTCTGAATATCACTTTGTATAAAGAAAAATGTCACACCACTTCTTGCTAATTCCCTAAACATCTCCCATAGCAGGTGAGGTTAGATCTAATCCTGAGGCTTTAGAGGCATGTTAAATGAGGCTTAATGGTGAGAAGTACAGATTTGAAGTCTGCCCAATTCTGTGATATGATCATAGGAAAGTTACACAACCTCTCCAAGCCTCAATGTACATATCTGTAATTGGGAGTAATGGACCCATTCATAGAATTGTCAGGGGGTGTCAGTGAAATGTCCTAGGGAAAGAATTGACACACTGGTTGACACTCCAATGTGAGCTTCTGTTGTTATAAATGAAGAACAGCATTGAGTTATGAAGATAAAAGAGTTTGAAAATTAAATATGAGGAGAAGATGGAAGAAATAGATTAAAATGAGGTTTAAGAATGATAAATAATCAAGAATGTGAAAAGGTGCTACTATAATATGGTCTTTTACCAACTTTCCATCTAAAAGAAGGTTGATGCCTAAACACTATGGCCATATAGAAAAAACATTTAACAGTGGAGATTATTGGAATCTGGAATAGGTTATTAAGGTTATTAAGATTATAGTATATTTTACATGAATTAAAATTAATTTAAATCTTTTGGGGAATTACTGAACATGCGATTTTCTTTGTAACTGAGGTGGTAGTTTTCTGAAATATATGCCCACACTCTCCACTTTTTAGCATGTGAAAGTTCTGTGGCCTTGTAAAGCATTATATTTAATATCCCATAGGGTAGAATTATATATAAAATTTCAGCATGCTCAAGGTTTCCTTTATAGCCCTGATTTTTCTGTTTTTCCTCAGGTGGCAAAGACAATTGAATGCCAATATCTTTTAACTGATATTCTTTTACATAGTATTCTCTAAACATTTTGATTATATACTTCCATTCCTAAAGAAATTTAAGTGTGTACCTTCAATTTAAATATATATATTTATCAATCATAAATACTTCATTTTGTAAATTAAAAAAATAATGTTTAAAGGATAAAATATAAAAAAATCAGAAATGTTAATGATTGTTTAAGCATCCCTGGGATCTGCGTACCCCCAGTACGGGGAGTGCTATTCTTAATAGGTTTTTAAGCTTATTTGAAAGTTATTTGGTAGTGATACTTGTGAATAAAAGGGGAGAAAGACCAATACCTGGGAAAAAAGTTGTAAAAGAGAAATGGGGTAGTTGTTTGAAAGAAAAGGAGTTTCTAAACATCAGCTAATATGCCTTGCTCTGTCCATTTAACATTAAATCAAGGTCTTCCTTCATGAGAAATGTGGTAATGTATGTAGACTCTTTCTAATGTTATATTCTAACCACTGGTAACATTAATATGAGGCAGGGTTTGCCTCTCCCTCTCAACCCCCTGTTCAGGACACGGTGAGATTTTAGACAGATAAGTGCTAAGAGAACCCTATGTACCGAAGGCAGTGTTTACTGCAAGTAATACATATCATTGTTTGTCTCCTGTAGTGAAAAATACTTGTGTCCTGCTATTAAAATGCACTCCTGACAGACCAGTGCTTGCTATTATAGGGTCCATTGCTTAAAAAAATGATACACTGACAGAAATACAATTTAAGAAAATTTAACACCAAGGGTAGCCAACCATGTAGGCTACTATTAAGGGGCCAAAACTCAAGGCCAGGGGTTTATTTAAAAAGAGGCACAGTTTATTTGCTAGTAGTAGGCAAAGTTAAAAGAAAAAAAAATCGAATTTGAATTCCTTGCTCTCTAGTCTGTAGAAAATTAATGAAAGCAACAGTTCAATAAGATTTTATTGCAGAAATGTTTAAGTGAAACGTTTTAAGAATGCTTTGGAATTTTTAAACAGTTACTTACCATTTAGAAAGCTGTAACACTGCAGTGCGTAACAAATTGTTAGCATTAGATCCTGGGAACACCCAGTGATTTTCTTAAAATGTGTAGTCAGAGCTGGTTAATCTGAATCCCTTTGGTCATTGAATTGTGTGTGTGTGTGTGTGTGTGTGTGTGTGTGTGTGTGTGTGTGTATGTATGTATAGCTTATAAATATATTTGAGATTGATAGGTCAGCAGCACCCACGATTACTACAATTTAAAATGTAAGCTATTGTCCAAGTACCCTTTTGGGTACAATTTGGTAGTTAAATGCATTGGATTTGTAACAAAGCCTTTTGAGAAGGAAAATAACCAAGTATGAGATGTGATGAGATATGTTGGATTTCAGAAGAGTACAGAATGTTCTAATGAATAAACTGCTACTGAATGATGATAAAGCATGTTTTTAAGCTATCACATGGCTCTATTATTAGGGGAGAAAATTCCATGAATTTAGATGAGATGTATTATCTAATTTTACCATTTTAAAAACAAATCTGCCATCCAGTAATATTTGATGCCAACTGTGTATGGATTACATGTTCCTTTGGGAGAAAGGTTACAAAAGTAATACAATAAATAATCTGAGCTTATGGGGCTTAACTCAGGTATCATAGAAATAGAAAAAAAAACATTGTCTACTGCTATGGAGAATCCGAAGATATGTATCTTACATTTTCTACCCTGATGATATAGTCTTATAGCCACACCCTAAGATGGGCCTTGCGAGGCAATTGATCCTGCCAAGAAAGGATGTTCAAAGATGCATTTTCTTTGCAGATGTCCTCCAAAATTCAGTTTGTCTGAATCTGACAATATTATACAACAGAATCGTTTTCTGTGAACATGGAAGGTAATGCATATTATGAAATTTGTCCAGACACATTGTCCAGGGCCTCTGTGACTCAGCTCTGTGATGGAGCAGACCCAGAAATCTCTGCTGAGGAAGGCTGATCCTCAGTGCTCCTTGCCACAGCCATGTGATGGCTTTCCATACATGCACATTAATTTACTTACATTTCTAAGTTCCATGTGTGGACGTTATCTAATATCATGGTGTCGCTCCAGTCTGTGATCTTACCAGAGATGACAACTTCAAATGCTGCCCTTAGGTGCTTTTTTTTTTAAGTTATCTGAAGGAAATAGTATTTAGGGTGGATTACCTGAAAAGTCTGGATGTTAAGCTGCTTCTTCTAATAGTTTTAAATTTATCCTTTGGATCACTCCAGAGAGCTGTGCACTTGAAATGGACCCCTATTGTTTTGGCCCCTCAACATTTTTCTCAGAACTGTACATCAGGGTTTCACCATCAGCTTGTGTTGAAGAATATTTTAATAAGCAACTGCAAAAAATTCTGTGTCTTGGGGACACTGTTGTGTACTTTGTTTACTCTATCACGCCCAATGCCCTATATAGACTCACTGTTGAAATTCCCTCCAGATCTTAGAATAAGAAAAGTTCCTGGGACTCTAAATAATTAAATGGTATTTTTACTGAAACTTTTTTTTAAATTAAAGTTTATTGGGGTGACAATTGTTAGCAAAGTTACATAGGTTTCAAATGTATAATTCTGTAATACATCAACTACATATCACATTGTGTGTTCACCACCCAGAGTCAGTTCTCTTTCCATCACCATATATTTGGTCCCCTTTACCTTCATCTACCACCCTCCTCCCCTCTTACCCTCTGGTAACCACTAAACTATTGTCTGTGTCTATGAGTTTTATTTCTTCACTTGTTTTTTTTTGTTGTTGTTCTTTTGTTGTTTTCAATTTTTAAATCATATATTTGAAACTTTTAAATCGTATGTTACTGAAATTTTAAATCATGTATTTGTTTGCATTGTCCCTCTTTTCTTTGTCTTCTAGGAAGCTCAAATTCAAATTTATTTTCTTTTTCTAACAACAGCATGATATGCTAATATATTTTCCAGACTTTTATATGCTCTTACCCATATTTTTTTGTTTATTACGATATCTGAAACTATTTATTTCATCTGAGGATGATTTCTGAAATCACTGAAATGAAATAGTTTAAATAATTGGAATGAGTGAACAATAGTTGAGAAAAACAGAGGTGGGAGCAAAAAGCCGAATGCATGAGAAATGCTCAGATAACTGATTGAATGGAATTTGGGAAAGGGAGTATGCGATGAAATTAATTCTCTAGTCTAGATATTATATATAAAATATAGGTGGATTTGAATAATATTTGGAACAGTATTTGAGCTTACTCTATGTAGGATGAAGATTATAGAAGACATAACCTTTTGTGTTCTTTAATTTTCATATTTACTGTCATGCAATTATTTAGCATCAAGTTAGTCCATTATTTTATTATAAACATGTATGCAAATCTTCATTTTATGGACTAGTAATCAATAACTTGTTTTTAACAGTGATACTTGGACGTAAATAAAATAAGCTGAATGATTATCTCACCAAGAGCTAAGACAGCAATTACAAACTCACATTCCTCCAGGTTCTAGTCTTTGGGCAAATCCCACTAGTGTTAATTCTAATCCTCTGTTATTTCCATTCCTTTCCTCATTCTAGTATATTTCTACTGTAACTTTGACTCAACACCTCCACTAGGTCCTCTGGAAATCTTAGGTCATTGTCAGTAATCTTTCATATGTCCACAATCTTTTGGCAAGATGCTTTTTTTCATCAAAATATTGGCTTAACTGAATTCTATTGCTTTAACTGAAACCTGCCTCTTCTTTAAGGAGGCGATTTCCCATTCAGCTGTCAACAGCAGCAGAGTACTACTTATCTTGTAAATCCCACATCCTAGGAAAACAAGAGGAGAAGCTGGCATTCTCTTAGATATACACAACCGTCTCCACTCAGTAATAAAAATGCATCCTCCAAAAGAAGTCATACAATCTAATTACACTATCTCATACCCATTCTCACTCCTGTCATTCCTCTCACCACAATTCCAGGAGACTTTAAAAGGCTTATATCTGACCCATCCGAAACTTAGCCCTACCTTGTTGAACCTTCTTAACTCTACTGAATGTCAGCTCTCCATTCTCAGGATCACGTAAAGCTTGTTGTCCTTAAAGAAAAATATTCCACCTCAGGAATCTTAAACTCCATAATATCAACCTCTCTCACTTACTGTACAACTGCTCTTTGATTTCAGATATTTAGCCTCCAATGTCTTTTTCTCCTAATTTGCTAAAACCCAGCAGATTGCTGTCCTTCCCTGACCAGCATGAACCCAGTAATTGATCATTTGAGCTTCCCTTCCATTCTCATACCATGTGTATCCCTCTACCTCAGTGCTCACCAAGGCTCTAGTCTGGCGAATTGGCATTGGTATACTACTTCCTTTTTTTATACTCCTGTAACATGGTTGAGTATTGCTGGAAACAAGCAAATAAAATATAGATTGATGTTCCCATAAATAGTTGGTTTTTCCTCTCACGCAGACTCAAGGGCTGAGCCAGATATATGTACTTGGCCACCATCCTTGCTCATGACCTTCAACAGCTGTACTGAAGAGTCACAGTTCCCCTTGAGGCCCTTTCTTTTGGACAGTTGTCCTGTTTCCTCATTCTCAGCAGATGCCTTTGCTGCCTCCATTAAAATTGAAACCATTAGGCTTGATTAAATCAGCCTCTTACCACTATTTACATTTCATCTAATTTTTCCATTTATCTTTAACTTTTTTTTATCTCTTCTTTGTGGATGAGGTATTCCTGTTCCTTTTAAGGCTAACTCTGTGTCCTTGGCTCCATTCCCTCCACTATCCTGTGGGTCTTTTTTTTTTTTTTTTTTTTGATGTATTTTAATATCTCCTTTTTTATCTGATATTTTAATATCTCCTTTTCTATAAACTCTTGACCCTCAGCATATGAATATACACAAGATTTTCCTATTCTAAAAACATCTTTATTCTTTAAATGTATATTGGTATTATCCAACTCCTTTATTGCCCTGATTTTTAGAATAATAATCTACCGTTGTCATCTATACTTTCTCAGCCTCGTTTGCTTCTCATCCACTTGTGATCTGGCTTCTCTCTCTACCTAGTCAACTGAAATTTCTCTCCCTGACATCTAATTGCTCAAACCAATGGATATTTTCTCAGGGATAATCTTATAGTTTCTTTCCTCTTTTAATAGTGTTGATCACTCCTTTCTAAAAGCCTCCTACTATCTTGGATGTTATGACCCTACACCATTCAGATTCTTTTCTGGAAGTCTCATCCCCGTGAGATACTTAAAAGAGTGAAGCATAGTACCTTGGGGACACTAGTCTTATTGAGGTATCCGTCTTCTTTTGCATGATATTATCTGCCTTCATGGTTTTAATTCCTCATATTGTGATGACTCTTAAATCTCTACCTGCAGTACTTTCCTCTCCTGTAAGCTTCAGCCATGTTATATCTAGCAACTTCCTTAGGCTCTACAATTGAATGTTATACAGGGAAATCAAGCTGAGAATATCTAAATGTCAACTTATGTAAAATTAACATACCTCTAATATATTTCCTTAACCTATATAATATAAAAATATATATATAAACTCATTTTATTTATGAATAAAGATATAAAAACTTGAAAGGTTTTAGCAATTAGTCTTTCAGTGTATAAAATTGATAATACACTAGGAACAGGTAAGATTATTTCTAGAATGCAACGAATGAACACCAGGACATGTTTCAATCTAATTCATTATATTATCAAACCACAGGAGGAAACACCATGGCTATAGAAATATCTACCAAAAAGGCAATTGATAAAATTCAGCAGCCATTGCAAAAATTCCAGATAAGGAGAAATAAGAGGAAGCCAGTTAAATATGATTAAGAAAATTTACTGAAACTTAACAGCAAGTATGTAAAACAGTTAAATACTGACAAGGTCATTTTCATTAAAACCAGGAAAAACTCAAGGCTATCTACTATTATAACTTTTATTCAATATTATTTAAAGATTCCAGCTCATGTAACAGGATAAGAAAATAATCATTTTAAATATTAAAAATAAAATTATTTTCTTTGCAGATAATTGGGAAAACTCAAGAATTAATAAGAAAATTTGGCAGAGTAGCTAGATAAAAGACAAGGTGAATAGAATTTATAGTTTTATTCTGTGGCAAAAAAAATGACTCAGTACAAATGGAGAAGAAATTCATTAAGAGTGGTAAGAAATACTTAGGTATTAGAGTCCAACATTCCTATGAAGAAATCTTTTTGAAAACAAACTGCTAAAAAAGGTTATCTTCTATTTTTCTGTTTACATATATCAGATAAATATAAAACAGTTTCAAGTGGACTGAGTTGAGGGTAGAGCTATTATCACTCAATCACCCAATGGAATTATGAGGGTTGGTTTTAACATTGTGAAATAAAGTCACCAGAAGTGAGACTCAGAAAATGGCAAATACTTCTTGAGGATATACTCTATTCTGGATACTGTTCCAGGGACTGGGACTGTAGCTATGAAAAATATAGACAAAAATCTTTGCCCTTCGTATCATGTATTTTAATACTATTTTTGAGATATTTTACATGAGCTGGGAACTGTGCTAAGTGCTTTATAGATATAAACTTATTTATCCTTTGGGAACTGTTATTTTACCCATTTTAGAGACAAATACACTGAGGCACAAAATGATTAAGTTATTTAGCCAAAGTTCCCAAGGTGTAAGTGGTCAAGAAAAGATTCAAATCCAAACAATGTGCCCCTAAAACCAATTCTCACTGTCTGTGCTTTAGTGTGTAGTGGCCATGGTCATAGTGTGCCATAATGTTGCCAATAAGAAGCCAGGGAACTATTCACGTGTATTATCTGTGTTACCTTGCTAAGCTACTGATATACCATTGCTAAATTGTCCATCAGTTAAATGTACACCTGGGAGGGTATGAAGTACCTACCAGGAAACTTGTTTCTCATCAATGACATCAGACACAATTGATTTTAATTCTGTTCTGAGGCTCACCAGACAGCTCCTTGTAAAGGGAAATACCCACTGTTTTTCTGGTGATATATATATTTTTTTAATGAATAAAGAAATTCAGACAACTCTTTGTTCTTTGGTTTATTAAGTCTATTGGAAAACAGCCAAATCATTTCATAATGGTTCCTCTAAATACATTAATAATGTGTATGATGTGATTGTAAGAAGATATATATATATATATATATATATATATATATATATATATATATATATAAAATTTAATTCTAGAAAAGACATTTTGTTCTCTTTAAAAAAAATCCCTACGGAAGTTTATGACCTTTGTAATCAATGCCTTTTTTAAGAACTAGGCTCTAGAGAGTGTTTGGGTTGGAAAAGGTCACCTATTTGCGGTGATATAGTCTGTCAAGAGTGTGTATAAATGTAATATACTAGACCTTAACAATGCGATATATTTCGATATATTTTGTTGGGATAAAAGACTTTTTTTTTTCTTTTCATTTCAAATGAGACTTTATTAAGTACAGAGCTATGAATGATTTCTTCTTAAATATACTTTTAGTAAATTAATGTGATTTTGTGTAGTGCTTTGAATTTAGACCTGAGCCTGGCCAGGTTGAGATGGGTCTACACCAAAAGAAGCACAGCTGCCTTCCCAACTGTCCCCCATTCCCTTTCTACCCAACCCCTTCCCTCTACCCTCAACCCATTTAATATTGAAGAGGTTGGAAGTTATTTTGAATTTATATTGTTTAAGTGAACTCTGTAAAAAACATGGTGTTTCTCAAAGTTGAGTAGTTTATGCACTCTTTAAAAGGAAAAAAAAATGTAATTATCTTAGAATCCCTCAAATATTCAATTCAATTTGAGAAAATTGCAATACTGTCCCTTTAGGTAGTTACTTAATATTTTCTAAGTTTAAATAAACTTAAGAGTTCAAAGAAAAGCGCAGTCTCTGTTGCCTAGGAAGATTTCTGAGAGGGGATGGGATTGGCATGAAAGATGAGGAGATATACATTTCAGATGGAAGCAGCTGCCTGTTCAAGCACTAGAGTCCATTTAAAATTTAACAATGAGGCAAGTGGGCTAGTCAAATTAAGCGTAGAGTTGCCTAACAAAATATAAATTTAAATTTCAGATAAGTAATAGGTAATGTTTTAGGTGTAAGTATGCCCCATGCAACATTTAGGAATCCTAAATCTGGCATCCCGAATTAGGTAGCTCATTGAGAAGAGAGAACTGTGGTCCTGTACAGTTGGTCCAGAGAGCCATCCTGCGTAGAATGAAGATTATTATGCGGGGAAGATGGAGCCATTGTAAGTCATTGAACAGATGGATGACATGAGGAAATTAGTGCTTTAAGAAAAACTCCTCTTCCAGATGTGTCCAGCCGGTTTGTTATAAGGAAAGAGAGTACTTTTGTTGCTGTTAGGCCTACTTGTCTTTCTCTCCAGCACTAGACTGCAAACCTTTTGAGGGTAGGGAAGTGTCTTATTTGTTTTATTGTATCCATCATCTAGTAGAAAACCTGACAGGTAGCAGGAGATCAATAAGTATTGACTGGAGGAATGTGTGTGGGGAAGAATGAAATATTTAGCAATGCTTAAATGAGTACAATAAAATGACTATATATATATATATATATATATATATATATATATATATAACAAAGAATAATTATCAGATTCTTAGGAAAGTGTGATTTTTAATAACTGAGCTTCATGCAAGAATTGCAGGAAGAAATGGTCCTGGAAGCTAGAAAGGAGATTTAGGAGATGGACCTTAAGACTAAGAAAAAAGCGTGCTTTCCTCACATTTAGACTAAATGTTGGTGCACTTTTGGAGCTGCCTGCCTAAGTTAGATATAGTTTGAACTGTGCTTTTTGTTGCTCTTTAGAGTAATGGAGTACTGATGGTAAAGAAATATTACCAGATAAAATGGGTAAAGATTAATGGGTTAATTCTATAAGATATACTATAATTCTATAAGATATACATGGATGCCAGTTAAGTTTTCTGCAGCTGCTAGTAGCAGTTCTGATGTGTTGCCACCTAAACCATCTGGAATGTGATCAAAGACAGATGTAATCTGTGCTGAGTTTCAGCAAGGAGTTAATGATGTTGCCTAATGTGGTCCTGGTGTAGCTTTACTCAGTGTTGCTTTTGCCTTATTGGGTTAATTCTATACGATACACTTCAGTAAAGGACATGGGGAGAGTGGTCTGATCATGTCTATTTCTGACTTCCACGTACAGGTATTATAGCCATTACACACTGATTTCAAAATGGGATCTTAAAAATAAGTGATACTAATCCAGTAGTTATAAGTAAACTTCCTATATGAAATCTATTTAGTTGACAAGGGAGGAGTGCCAATTTCCAGTTATGGCTCCACTCTGTAACTCAGTAATTTCAAAGCATATTAATATTATATATGTTAGGTGCTAAGTAAAGGAGAGGGCGTGCTATCAGAGAGCTTACTATCCATCAAGAAGGAGACAAACAGAGGGACATAAGCTGGTACAAATTATGTAAGGTGCATGTAGTATGTGAAAACAACTGCTTAAATATCCAAAGGAGGATGTTAATTCATTTTACCTCAGGGAAATCAGAGGAACTTCATAGGTCCAGTGACATTTGAGCTGAATATAAAAAAGGAGTAGTAGTTGGCCTGGAAGAATAGATTTAGTAGGACTGATAGGCAGATAGGCATGAAAGTAGATGGTGAGTCCAGGGAGGAGAGAACATGTTGGGGGTGAGGTTTTGTTGTGGAAGAGGAGACAGACAGGAAGACTAGGGCCAGACAGTTTGGCCTTTTCATGCCTTCATGCATTTATCTTGCATGCAGTGGGAAGCTATAGGTTATAGGCAGACGCAATGAATTAGGCCTGTGTTACAGAGCTGTAGCTGGCTGCAGAATGTAGTGTGAAAAGTAGAGCAGGGCAGGGTGGTAGAAAAGACTTTCTCAGCTAGGAGGTCATAGCCTGAGTCCATGGGAGAAATGATGCGTGCTAGACGGAGGTGACTTAAAAGGAAGAAAAAAAAGGACATATACATATGGCACGTGAGAGAGAACTAGCAGGGTTGCCTTGGGGGGTCCCAGGAGAAAAGAAGCAGTCAGAGATGAATGTGAGACCTCTAGTTTATGGGATTGCAGATTGTCGTGCCATTCATTTCGACATTGAACGTGAAGGGAAGGGGTGGGTAAGTAGTCAGCAGAAGACAAGGATGTTATACATAAGGAGAACTAGATGTGTCTGGTAATCAGTGAGTGAAAAATCTAGAGAGATAGATTTTAGCGTTAAGTATGAGCCCTTCCTAGAGGTCAGGAAGTGAAGAGTGATCCTTAAGATGTAGAAGTAGTGAACTGCCTCCAACATTCCTTCTGTTCCACTGAGGTAAGAGGGGAAATCTGTGGAGTTCAGCTCTCGCATTAACTATCTGGGCATGTTACATCACTCCGAATGCCTCATTTTCCTCATCCATAAAATGGGGGATAACCTGCCACCAGCCTCATTTACTTATTTTGAGGATTAATTAGATAACCCTTGTAAAATGCTTAGAACAGGGTCGGGTCCAGAGACGGCTAAATAAACATTAGCCCTCATACGGTAAGCCATTACATAATTGACCAGATTTCATATTGATATTGATTGGAGATGTTTCTTTAAAATGTAAGCACAGGAAAATCTTTTAACTGACCTGTCTAATTTGCTGAGGTACAATTATCAGAGAGGACTTAGACTTTTACTTGCTTTTTCCTTTAAAAAGACTTTGTAGGCAATGTCACCTGTGGTGTGTAGAAATTGATCTTATACTTGTTTTCTAAAATAAGTAAAGCCTCAATTTTAGTGGGGTTTTATTTTTGTGGATTTGTTTCTTAATGTTGAGCTCCCAAAGAGATTGTTGAGCTTTTCACAAAAACATGACAGATACGGTATGTGTTAGGTTTAGATTATAACTTGGAAGTCAGTATTGGGTTAGAGTACTATGCATTGCTCTGTCATCTTTTGCTAGGTAAGAACATACCTTTTTCTTTTGTGTGTTATTTTGTTTCTTTCTCTTTGTTACCCATTTATCACACCATCTTATCTATCATATTTAGGTTGAGGATAAGAAAAGAAGTTTGATCTGGAGTTAGCACCAGTCTGATCTCAGAAAACATAGACTCCCAAGTTCCCCTCAGTGCTACTAATTGATTGTAAGATCTAAAGTGAGTTTCTGCTACTACTGTTTCTGCCTCAGATTCCCCACCGATACAATAGCTGCTACCTACCATCTCCCAATAAGTATGGTAAAGATGAATTTTTCTGTTACAAATTTCTATAAGAATTTTTTTTCTAATGGCCAATAAATAAATAAATCTTTGCAGTTAGAAACAAGTGATTTATTTCCCTATGTGCCCTGTAGTTCATTAATTCCATTGTCTGAGTAAGAAAACTGAGATTTATAATTTTAAAAGGGTAAAACTAAGAGGGGAAGTTCCTAATTCAAGCCCACTCCTCCCCTCTCCCCCCAAAACACATAGTTGGTGAAGTGCTTTGAACCTGTCAGAAATAGAGTGTAGGAAAAAACACCAAGTAATACCAGCCGGCCAGTCGGGCTGTCGGAAATATCTATTATGCCATCTGTCACAGGAGATTTTAGGTTGGAGAGCAGCAAATCCGTGACTGGGGACTCAGAGTTCAAAAGCAGGTCTCTCCTCTCTCCCACACACTGTGGGGTGTCTAAATCACTGTCTGTTTTCAGGCGTTTTCATTGATCATACATCGTGAATCTGCAACTTCATAAGAAAAAAAAAAGAAAAAGAAAAAAAGCTTTCAAGAGCCACTGTTCCAAGGGTTCTGTAATTTAAATCAGTGTCACTGAGATCTGTAATACAACACTTCTAACCCTACTGTCTTTCTGTAACTCATTTGGGGTTTGGTGGTGGTGTTTTTCTAATAGGGAAAATCGGCAGAGTGGGTGGAGGAAGGCTGGTTTTGCAAAGGGAACAGGTAAGCTGTAGGTCCCCCACGTGGACACGTTTGTTACTTGAGGGAAGCGGAGAAGTAGCAATTAGGCAGTGGAGTAATGCTTCTCGGGGAGCGGGCTCCAGTTCCATAATACATTCCTTTCTTAATGTGACTTGATGTAGATAGAGTGAGGGCCTATCAGGTGTGAAAAGCCCTGCTGCTCCTGGCGTGGAGTGGCCTCCAGACGGTGATTTGGCGACGTCAATCTAGTCATGCTTGATTTCGACACTTAACGTGGTAAAGCAGGATTTCTCTACCCCCGATCAACTTCTCAATTAGCAAGCTGCCTTGTGTAACGGCCTTGTTTTGCAATCCCTCAGGGCTGCTTCAGGGGTCATTAGGGTGAGAAAACTTGAACGCTAGCTTGGCTGGAGCAGAGAGGGAAGGGAGCCAGAGAGCTTTCCGAAATACATATAACCCTTTTTCAAGTTGTTTGCTTTCATGGGATTGATTCTTGGCACATTAAGAAGCTTAAGGCTCCAGTATCTTCTTTAAACTGCCCCCCTTATCGCCTTTGCAGCTGACAGGTTTTTTTGACAGGCTGAGAGTAAAAAGAGATAACTAGTAGGTTAGTACTTTATTTATACATGTGGACACACAGCACACAGAGAGACGTACACGCATAAGTTCAGATATCTTTTAAATTGTCTTTTCAGGGACTCTGGTTACCAGGAAGTATCAGCTGTCAAATGATTCCAGTACTTCATTTCTCTATATTCGATATGTCTGAGTTCCAAATCTTCATCTCTACTTTGTCTGGCTTTGTTCACTAACGATTTTAAATTGTTCATTAGTTATTCAATATTTTCTCTCTTAACCCCATTTAATATTTACATGAGTGATATATGTTAATCTGAAGTTTATGTACTGGGCATTTATGAATAGACATTGAAATATATTTAGCTAATGTGTTTTTTCCCTATTTAGGATTTGACTAAATGGCTTATTCCCAACTTCAATAGAAAAAAATTAAAATTTCAAGTAATTTAAGTATAATTTTTTTCTTCATAAAATGTATCTGGATAGGAAAACACATAATAAAAGCATAGAGAAGTATTTTGAGAATCGTAACTGCTAATAATTAGACTGGGACACAGGAATATATATATGCAGGATTGTGCTGGGCAAACTGGAACATATGTGTACCTTCATTACAGATAGTTAACCCACATAGGATTTTTAAAAATGATAGCTTTGAGAGTGCTTTCTTATAAGAATTTAATAACAATTGTCCATTACAATCCTAAAGAAGTAAATGGTTTCAGATGTTAAATTTGCTTTGCAGAAAATAATTTTATACTTTTAAAAAGAAAACAAGTAAGACATATTCCATGAATCTTTGATGATTATGTGAATGGAATTTGGAGCCAGGGTATACTCCGTTGCCTCCATAACAAAATAACTTCAGTTAAAAACACAAATGAATATCTGTGATAACATTTTCTGCATCTCTTCTTTGGTAAATTTAACTTACAAAAATAAACTACAGGATGTCCCAAATCCTTTTAAGGCTATTTACCTTAAAATAACATTGTAATTAGGTTGTTTCTTCAAAGAAGTAAGATAAAAGATTTAAGCAAATTTTGCAACTAAACTGTAGCTAATAGGTCCTTATATAGGTTGTCACTATTCTCCTACAAAATTCTTTTTCTTGAAAGTTGTACTAATTAATCCTAGAAGAAATGCTTGTCTGAAATTTTACTGCTTAGTTTAAAGAATAAGTAAATGTCTTACCTATTTTAGGTAAATGATTTGTTTACTTTTTTAAATAAATAATCATCAAGCGATTACTATCACTAACTCATAATCTCTTGATACGAAAAATACACTTTACATCAGAACAAATGAGTTTTGCATTGCAGTTCTGATCACACTGTAATCAGTAAGTCAGTGTTTTCCAGTGGAGCTTTAGTGAGTCTCAGTTAGTGCTGAATGAATGAGTGAGTGGTACTTGGAAATGTGGTGAAATTGACATGTGAAATTATTAAGTAGTTTATTTGAAAAAGATCAAAGAAAAGGTCTTTCCCATGATTAATTCTCAAAAAACTCTTTACAAAATGACCTTCATCACCTTCCTGTAAATGCTTTTTTCCTCCTCTTTATTTTTCTTTTCCGTTGAAACATTTCAGTAGTTTAAGTTCATTAGTTATGAGATGTGTAAAAATAATATTTTCAAATAAGATACCTTTACACTTACTTTCTTGTTCACTTTTATATATAGTATATACAAAGAAAAGTGTGAAAGAGAAAGATAAAAGAGAAGGTAATTATGGGCCTCTAAGAATCTATAAAGATATCAAAAGACTTAAATGTGATCTTCAGAAAAATATTACTTACTTAAAAAGTTTCCACCTTCACAGACCTGTAAAATTTTAAGTAGACAAAGCTTTTTGAAATTCATGATAGAACAGATTATTACTTTTTTAAAAATCTTAAGAGCTTTTATTATAAAATTATAATATGTATAGCATATTCCAATTAGCATTTAATGTACTGTGGCTAAAACCAGTGTCTAATTTATTTTGATCTACCAGCTGCCTCAGTTATATAAAGGAAGAGATATATAGTAATTAAATTGCCCACAATATCTGTAAAAATAATCCTAGGTTTTTGTGCTCATATAATTGTGACTGACTTGTCCTCCCTTTCTTTAAAAACAACTTAAAATCAGAACAGGGATATTATAGTGATTAGATGAACTATCTACTTTTATTATTTAAGAAATATGTTTCTCATTTTAGTTTGTACATGTTATCCTTTGTTCTAGTGTTTCTTGTTTCTTTTCTCTCTTATTATTCTGGATGGTTCCGTAAAAATCTGGTATTTTAAATCTCACAACAGTAAATAACAAACTTGACACATTTCTTTTGTTCTATCTGCAAAAGATTCTTTTCAGGACTAAGATTTTATGATTCTATGAAATGTTGGTACAGCTGCCATATTTGCCCAGAATTATTATGCTCCTCAAATGTTGAAGAAAAATATTCAATTTTACTTTTCCCTGAATCACTTCTCCCAGTAGGTTGCAGTGGTGATCATTGCAGTAACACCTGCTCATAAGGCTTTGGAAAATGGGTATGAGGAGAAATTGACCATTATTTGTTTAAAGTGAAAGTATAATATTTAAACACCGTTTGCAACTTTTAACTGAGACGGGTATAGAGAGAGAGATGATGATTCTAAGTAAATCGCCCTCTCTGTCATGTCAGCAACCCAGAGATTTTTGTCCAGTGTAACCCCTTCTTGCTCCATTTTTACAGGGTAAAATAGAGAAGTATACTAGTGAGAAAAGGACCAGATTTGAACATGGAGGGTTAGCTTATCATGCTTTCTCTGATATTAAATAATGGTGTAAGCGCCCTTATGTGGACATGGGGTATTTCCTGCTCTTCATCGAAGAGCTAGGAGAGGGGCCAGGTAACCCAAATGTCAGCTCATTTTTCTTTACATATTAATCTATTGCTCCCTTCATGGAGCAGAAAATCGTTAAATTTAGAAATGAGTTAACACTGAGTAAGTCTAAAACTGAAAAAAATTGGTGGGACATTTTTCATCTCTTTCAGATTATGGGTACACCAAAATGATTCACACCATTAGCATACATACTTTTAAGTGAGAATAAAGTATCTCTGGCCTTTACTTTATTCTGTGGGCATAGAACACTGGAAGAGAGCTTTCTAGGATGAATTTCAATTAGAAAATTCTAGATCTCCATTTGTTTAACTGTTATAATCCTGGTATATCCAGGGTACAAGGAAACCTGAGGCTATAGACGAGCACTGTCCAACAGAAATATAATGTGATCCACATATTGATTTTAATTTTTCTAGTAGCCCCATTAAAAGGAAAGTTTTTCAAAGATCAAATTAATTTTAAAAACCATATTTTGTTTCACCAAATGGATTCAAAAGGTTATCATTTCAATATGTAATCAATATTTGAAAATTATTCATGAAATATTTTATTTTCAGTGCTAAGTTTTGAAACCTAGTGTGTATGTCACAATTAGAACGTATCTTGATACAGACTAGCTACATGTCAAGTTGTCAACAGCCACATTTGGCTAGTCGTTGCCATATTGGTCAGCACAGCTACAGACAGTGAATGGAAGGGTAGTTAGCTTCGCTCATGAGTTGATTAGAAGTGGGGAAAGAACCAGTTCTATGGTAAAACTTGAAGGTCTATACTCACAGTATGAGTTTTGTTTTGTTTTCCTGGACAATCTCAAGTCTAAAGCAATGTATTTTGAATCAGAGCCCCCCAAATTGGAGTAGATTCTGTGATTGTTTAGGGCAGGGATTCCTAACCAAACATTCATGGAACTTGATGTAGTTCTTCTGATATGATAGGTTACTTAAGTCAAATACAGTTTTCGTAGGCAATCAAGTCTTTCTAATGTTTTCTTAGTCTTTCCTTTGCCTAAAATGTGAGACCCAGAGAGATGAATGACAATGGCTTCCACCAAAATCTTTCTTCACTTTTAGCATTCCTTTTTATTTTTGTATTGTTCCCAGTGTAGTACTGAGTATAGATCTCAAGAATTCCCAAAACCAAAAAGTTAATTCCTCTCCCTTCCTATACAGTGCTGACTTTTTAACTATAATTTTATTATCCCCCAACATCTTGTTGTTTAATAAGGTTGTATCAGGAGCTGATACTAAATAAATTCAACTAGTAGTTGGCAGATGCTTAGGAATTAGCCCTCTGCATAGGGTATGACCACCCAGCCTCCTGCTGCCTAGGGCTAGTTATTCTGTCTGATTCAAGGAAGAGTGGAGTGTTCCCTGGTAATGGGAGAGGGACTCATTCTGAGGATACTCTGAAAATGCTACTACACCAAATATGTAGCCTCAGTCATCCAGGCCAGAGTCACCCATTTAGCCTTTACACACACACACACACACACACACACACACACACACACATACACACACACACATTACACTTTAGTTTTAGGAAATGACTTATGTTTCTGTTTGCATGATCTATATATGTTAATAAAAAATATACCAAGGCTGAACTTAATAAGCTGAATTGGAGTTAATTTCATAGAATAAAAGTACTTAATTATGAAAGAAATAATCTCTACGTTTCATTTAAACAGAAGCTGTATCTAGTCTCTTTAAAACATAAAACATGGCCAACTTTTTCAGCTCCTTTAAGCTTAACTTTAGAAAAATTCAAAATCATCCTTGTGTACAAACGCATACTAAAATCTATACCAAGCCTAACTGTGTAATCATTGGAAATATAGTTCAAACTAATGTTAAACATTTTTTTATCTTTTATTCTGTGCATTTTCAAATGTTTAGTGTTCTCTTTCTTTCTTCTTTAACTCCTGCGATATTTTCATCTTTGTGACAGTAGAGCACATGCTAAGACCCAACAGGAGAGAGAACAATAGGTTCACCTCTCTTTAGCCTTGTAATGGTTTTATGTTTAAAACAAAAGAATTGAATGTTTAAAGTATTTTCCT
The DNA here is from genome assembly GCF_057876585.1 of Rhinolophus sinicus. Classification (NCBI taxonomy): domain Eukaryota; kingdom Metazoa; phylum Chordata; class Mammalia; order Chiroptera; family Rhinolophidae; genus Rhinolophus; species Rhinolophus sinicus. The sequence continues at coordinate 32,458,818 of NC_142501.1, read as the reverse complement.
TTTCTGTCACTACATTGGTTAGTTTTAAAAA